>NW_025966986.1:0-5743 GCF_021869965.1 Rhincodon typus | reverse complement strand
AGTGAAGACCCACCCCAAAGTCAACCAATAGGAGTTGGTTAACAAATAAAACCAAAAGAACTGCAGATGCTGTAAATCAGGAACAAACAAGATGTTGCTGGAAAAGCTCAGCAGGTTTGGCAGCATCTGTGAAGAGAAACCAGAGTTCACATTTCGGGTCTGGTGAACCATCCAGAACTGACTTCTGAGGGAGGGTCACTGGACCCAAAACATTAACTCTGATTTCTCTTCACAGATGCTGCCAGACCTGCTGAGCTTTTCCAGTAACTTCTGTTTTTGTTGAAGTTGCTTAACATCTTAATTGAAGATAAACATTCAAATCCCCCAACCCACACATCCATAAAACGGTTAAAAAAGGAAAATGATAGTCCCATGTAAAAGGTAAGACAGTGGAGAAGCATATGTGCAATACCTGTAACAAAAAGACAAGCTGCATTTATACAGCACCTTCTATATTGAAAAACATTCAGAGATAATTCACAGAACACAGTCACACATACAAAAAAAGTCTTTGACACTGAGTCACAAATGGAGATGTAGGAGCAAATTACTACAGATGCTGGAATCTGCAGTGAAAACAAAAAAATGCTTGCGATCACTGTGATTCACAAAAACGCAGATGTTCAGTTTTGGTGGCTAAGAGCTGGATCAGTGTTAAAAGAGTATCATATTGTAAGGATGAAGATTGGGGTGCAAATTCCAAAACTTGGATTGAAAGCATTGTCAATCTTTGAACATCTCTGCTATTAAAACGTCAGTAAAAATTAGATTTTTAAAAAAATGTGGGGTGGGGGGGTGGTAGGCACGATCAGGACAGTGCTAATTTCCTCTGTTTGTAAACAGGAGCCACTTGAAGGGGATGTTGGTCATAATAATTGCTGTCCAGGTTTCAGGAGTCAAATCGATCCAATCATAGGCGAACACGATATTTTTTACAATAATGAATGGGGAAGAATTAAAATAAATAGAACCAACTTGAAACAAAGAAACAAGCAAACTTTTCACTCGAACTTTGTGCATTGAGAAAGCTTCTGAAGAAATCAGGAAACAAACACCTTGCTCCAGCTAACCTAACTATCCCGGTCTTCAGTCAGCAAGCAGACACTCGCGTACTCATTAGCACTAGCACTCCAGGGATTTCCCCGTCTACTATATTTCTTCAAATCAAAAACGTTCGAACCTTTCCACCGACTTTCCAAAAAAAATTTTAAAAAACCCTGGACTCTTCTTCTCCCATCTTCCCCCCAAACTCGGCTGAGTGAGGAAAATGGAGATTGCAAAGCAAATCTATATTCTTTCTTAAAAATGGGCGATGCAAGAGGAAACATCCGCCAGAACAAAGATGGTGAAACGTTACAACAAGGGAGCGGGAGGAACTAAAGTAACGATGAAAGAAAATAAAAAATAGCGCCGCGGTTGCTTTGGGAAAATAAAAGTTTTGCGGGAAATATAATCGCAGCAAACACTGTTTCTGAAATGTGGGGGGGGGGAGAAACAAACCCTCTAATGGTTTTAATCAGTCGATCTCCCGGTGAGCATTGAAGGCTAAATAATTTTACAAAGGACGGATAAAAGCGAAAAGGAGAGGGAGACGGACAGAGTGAGAGAACAGCCAGAAACGAGCGGGACAGCACGGATGGAACGTTGACCCAGGAGCTCGTGCATTCGTTACAATGTTGCAGCCACAAAATGGATACCTTAAAGTTTGTTACGAAGAGCTGGATACAAAGTCGATGCGAAATGAGGAAAAGACGGGGAACACTTTCTACAACATTTTCTCACAAGTTGTCACTTCGTGTACTCACGCATCGCGTTGACCCTTACCTGTTATTTATTTTTTCCGCCCTGCCTTGCCTTTTTTGTTTTTTGAAAATAAAAAATCTGAATTCTTTCCCCGCCCCCCGCGCGAGCCTCCTCTGTAGAATTTCTTTTTGATATATTTTTGATATCTTCCACCACCCCAACCTCACTGCAAAGCACAATATGGCTGACCGAGGCGTTCCCATGAGCTCCCGCGCCTGGGCCCCGTCTGTCAGAAACACACACCCACTACAATGGAAGCAATGTACAACTTACAGTTGAGTGGAAAAGCGGTGGGGTGATGGAGAATGGAGAGGAAAAATGAACTACTTTGCCATTGCGCCCTCAATCCAAACAGCCATTACCAACTAATAGGCTCAACTCTCATCCCTTCACACTGTGGCAAATTAGGACAAACATAGAAACATAGAAGATAGGAGCAGGAGGAGGTCTTTCACCCCTTCAAGCCTGCTCCTCCACTATTCATGATCATGGCTGATCATCCAACTCAATAGCCTAATCCTCCTTACTCCCCATAACCTTTGATCCCATTTACCCCAAAGTGCTATATCTAATCACCTCTTGAATACATTCAATATTTTGGCATCAACTACTTCCTGCTGTAATGAATTCCACAGGCTCACCAATCTTTTCGTGAAGAAATGTCTCCCCATCTTTGTCCTAAATCATCTATCCCGAATCCTCATACTATGACCCCTGGTTCTGGACACAACCACTATCAGGAACATCCTCCCTGCATCTACCCTGTCCAGTCCTGTTAGAATTTTATAAGCCTCTATGAGATCCCCCCTCACTTGTCCGAACTCTAGTGAAAACAATCCCAACCTCGTCAATCTCATACGTCAGACCCGCCATCCCTGGAATCAGCCTTGTAATCCTATGCTGCACTCCCTTGAGAGCAACAGCATCCTTCCTCAGAAAAGGAAACCAAAACTGCATGCAATATTCTAGGTATGGCTTCACCATGGCCCTGTATAACACATCCACAAATATTTACCTTGCTTAATTGTCACACCTTCAAGTAACTTGATTTCACATCCAGTGCCAGTTTTTCCCTCTCTTCCTTTTCTGCCATCCAGGCCTGTGTGTTTCAATGATACCTATACAGTGCTTGAGGTGGCATACACCACCTTGGCCCTGCTTAGTGTTAGGGTTGCCAACCCTCCAAAATTGCCGTGGACTCTCCGGTGATTATTCTTTTTTAGGACTGTGATACCAACAACCATGTGGTGGCATTACAAAAAAAAAGTATTTTTCTTTCATTGACCACTTTGATTTGTTAAATTGTAATGATATCAGGGAGAATAAAGACTGTAAGACCAGTAACAATCGTCCAACTGGGTATGAGTCTGTCCGTTCTATGTCTGGCTTTGGGAAGATGGTGCACCAAAAATATTGGTGTTCTGACAATAAATGTCACAATTGGAGGCAGGAGGTCAAGTGGTGACATCTCTGGGATAAGTCAGGGGAGGTGATGGTGTGGTGGTGTTATCGCTGGAATGTTAATCCAGAGACCCAGAAAATGTTCTGGGGATCTGGGTTCAAATCCCACCATGGAAGATGGTGGAATTTGAATTCAATGGGGACAAAAAGCCTGGAAATAAGAGTCTAATGATGACCATCAAACCATTGCTGATTGTTTGCTATTGTCCTTCAGGGAAGGAAATTGCCATCCTAGTAACTCCAGATCCACAGCAATGTGGTCAATTCTCAACTGTTCTCTGGGCAATTGGGTTTGGGCAATAAATGCTGGTCTAATCAGCAATGTCCACATCCAATGAATAAAGGAAAAAAAATTTATGACCAGAGTTGGCAACCTGAGTCAAGTGACTTCAAGCAGCCACACTATAGGACTAAGAAAAAAATCACTTTACTCTCCTGTTGTCTCAAGAGTGATATATTTGTCGCAGCACTGCTTGCAAACTGATACAAACAGGAGGCTGAGGTAGAAATTGTGCTCTTTGGAGAAGAGGGGGTTCAGAGGAGATTTGATCGGGGTGCTCAAAATTGTGAGTTATCTAGGCACAGCAGACTGAGAGAAACTGTCCCTGTCAGTAGAAGGATCTAAAACAAGAGGACATTAATTTAAGGTATTTGGAAAGTGAGTGGTTGGAAACCAGAATGTGTGTGATGGAAGCATCTTCAGTTGAGGCATTCAAGTGGAAATGTTGTTATTATCTGAAAAGGAAGAATATCGGGAGAATGTGGATGAATGACGCTAGGTGATTTGCTCCTTTGGAGAGCTGACAAAGACACAAGGGGCTGAACAGCCACCTTTGGTGCTGTGACAATTCTGTGAGAATTTTCTAACCAACGATTGGAGTGAATTAGAGAGTGAAAGAAATAATATTTCAGAAGAATGGGAATGGACTATTCAATCCCTCAGCCCTGTACTCTCACTCAATTAGATTGTAGCTGGTCGATACCTCAACTCCATACACCCAACTATTGACCCATATTTGTTAATACTATACCCAACTCAAACCTGTACGATTCATTCTTGAAAGGACCAACTGACCACCAACATCCCCGCACTCTTTTGCAAGGTAGAACTCCAGATATCAAGGGATACAAGGTGACAGAATATGGGAATCAGGTAGGTAAATGTGTTCAGGACAATTTCCCACTTGGGAGGTAAACACTGATGCAATGATTGTGCTGAATAACTTGTTTGTGTTGTAGCTTTTATGTACTTTTGTGTTTTCTTTATCTTATTAAAGTCATAAATGGCATCCGAGGTGATAGTGACAAAAGTAAGCTAACCCTCTTTGTCCTTCTTGACTTGTCTGCAGTGTGGTTAACCACATCATTCTTTACCAATCCCTCTCCACTGTTTCCAAATGGGTGATACTCCCCTCACCTGGTTCCATTCTTATTTATCTAAGGTAAAAAGGTTGTCAAAAAGTAAGATCAGGAATAGGTTCTGTTGTGTTCCTGCACTGTTACCTCAGGTGTCTACTCAATAATCTATATTTGGCCCACATCCATTTCGCATTTATAAATCACACTTGGCATCATACCAAAGCGTAATGTTAGTTTTCACATGTACAGGGTAGATAAGGGGAACAAGCAGATGTAATATATTTGGTTTTCCAAAAACTTTCAATAATGTACCACACATAAGGCTACTTAATAAGAGTCCACCGTGTTGGACATAGTGTATATGGAGGTTGGTTAATGCATAAAAGTTGGGATAAGGGAGACATTTTCAGGATGGCAACCTGTAACTCATGAATGAATGATTTATTTATTTTCACAGATGGAATGCCACAGGGTTCTAGGTCAACAATTATTTGCTATATATGTGAATGACTTGAATGAGGAAGGTGAAGGTACTATAGTCAGGTGAATGACACAAAAACAAATGGGAAGGCAAGTAGTGAGGTTGACACAAAGTGTATACAGAGGCATATAAACAGGTTAAATGAGTGGGGAAAACTTGGCAAATGAATGAAAAGTTATGCACTTTGGCTGGAACAATAGAAGAGCTGAATATCATTTAAATAGAGAAAGATTGCAGAAAGATACACAATAGAGGGATTTGAAAATCAGGGGCAACCTCTCCATAGGTTAGAATCATACCCAACCCAAAGGGAGATGGTTGTGGTTGCTGGAGTCAGTCATCTCAGCTCCAGACATCTTTGCATAAGTCCCTCAAGGTAGTGTCCTAGGCCCAGTCATCTTCAGCTGCTTCATCATCTAACTTCCTTCCATCCATATGGTCAGAAGTTAAACCCCACCTCTTCCTCCGTTACATTGATGACTGTATCGGCGCCGCCTCGTGCTCCCACGAGGAGCTCGAACAGTTCATCCACTTCACCAACATCTTCCACCCCAATCTTAAGTTCACCATGACCATCTCTGATACCTCTCTCTCCTTCCTTGTCCTCTCTGTTTCCCTCTCTGGCAACCACCTGGAAAC
>NW_025966985.1:5138-26720 GCF_021869965.1 Rhincodon typus | reverse complement strand
CTCTGGCTTGGGATTTAAGTGACAACATTAGCTGAGTCCATTATAAAGAAGTAGAGTACTTGGAAAACAGTGGCAGGATTGGACAGACTGAGCATGGGTTTAATAAAGGGAAATCATGCTTGGCAAATCTACTGGAAGTTGTAATGACTTGAGTTGTTAAGGAGGAGTCAATAGATCTGGTTTAGTTACACTTTCAGGAGGTTTTCAATAAGCTTCCACATAACAGATTAGTGTGTAAAATTAAAGTGCATGGGATTAGGGGATAGTGTACTGACATGGTAGCAGCAGGAGACAAACAGTAAGAATAAATTGGTCATTTTCTGAGTCGCAGCCAGTGACTCGTGGAGTAACATGGGGATCAGTGCTTGGACCCAGCTATTCACAATATGATATAGATGAGGAAACTACATGTCATATTTTCAAGTTTGCAGATGAAACAAAGCTGAGTGGGAGGGTGAACTGTGAAGAAGATGCAAAGATGCTTCAGTTTGATTGAGACAAGTTGGGCAAGTGGGCAAAAGCATGGCAGCTGAAGTATCATGTGAGTATATGTGAGGTTATCCACTTTGGTAACAGAATCAAGAAGACATTATTATCTGAATGCCGATAGATTGGGAATAGGGAAGGTGCAATGAGACCTGGGTGTCCTTGTACACCAGTCACTGAAAGTAAGCGTTGCAGGTGCAGCAAGCAGTGAAGAAGCTAAATCCTATGTTGGCCTTCACAGTGAGAGGATTCAAGAACAGGAACAGGGATGTCTTGCTGCAGTCGTACAGAGCCCTGGTGTAATCACATCTGGAGTATTGTGTGCAGTTTTGGTCTCCTTATCCGAGGAACAATGTTCTGGCTGTGGAGGGAATGCAACAAAAGTTTACCAAACTATTCCTGAGATGGTAGGACTGATATATGAAGAGAGATTCCATCAGTTAGGGCTACATTTAGAAGTTTAGAAGAATGGGGGGTGGGGGATCTCTTAGAAATTTATAAAATTCTAATGGGACAAGACAGGATAAACACAGGAAGGATGTTCCTGATGATTAGCGAGTCCAGAATCAGGAGTCACACTTTAAGAAAACAGCGTAGGCCATTTAGGACTGAGATAAGAAGAAATTTCCTCACCCAGTGAGTGTTGAGCCTGTGGACCTCTCACCACAAAAAGTGGTTGAAGACAAAACATTGAATGTTTCCAACGAGTTAGATACAGTCCATAGGGCTAAAGAGAGAAAGCAGGAACAGGGTACTGAGTTGGATGATCAGCCACGGTCATGTTGAAAGGCAGAGCAGGCTCGAAAGACCACATGGTCTACTCCTGCTTCTATTTTCTGTTTCTATGTTGTCAATAACCCCAAGCAATTACTCACTTAGTAGAAAATAATAATATACAGGGGTGGGGTTTCTGCTATAACACAATAGTTGTGTTCCAGCATAACATCACGTTATAGAAAATCGCACTATAGATTGGAAAAGTGGGATTAAGGGCACAAAGGACACATAACAATTATATTTTCCAAAATTCTTCCTCACCTGTGTAGCTTCATTCTTATAGCTGAAGTTATAATGCCAGTTTATCAGACCAGTGATGCTGTAAAGGGGCAATACATTTATGAATCCGACTTTGTACTTGCAATGAAGTGACAGCTGGGCTTTAAATAGAGTGCTGCCATTGGAAATCCCAGCAACCCTCCATAAAACTCCCCCAAAATTGACACTTCGGCAAGTTTTAGTAAAACTTCCTCCACCATTTAAATGCTGATCTGACCTGAAATTCCGTCGGCACAGACTTCTGGATAGATTTTCAGATAAGTGAAGCAGAGGAATCTGACCTTTCTTTCCGACGTAGCCCATTGGCATTGAAGTTAATTGTAGGATTAAAATGCATTGTAAATCCGAGTAACATTGTATTCAAAATATGACATACAATTCATACTCGATGGAATCACGTTATAGCCAACACAAGTTAGCATTTTAGAAATAGCGTTCCCCTATTTGTCAATCGTGTTATAGCCAATTTGTGTTTCTGGAACACACGTTATGGGAGATCCCTTGTATTGTGGAAGCTGTAAACCTGATAAAGAGACAGCAAGTGCTCGAGATGTTCAGCAGATCTGTAAGCATCGGAGGAGAAAGACAGTCAACGTTTTCAGGTTGATAGCGGTTTTTGTTCTTGCTAGAGAGGGGAGGTGGAGATGCTCTGAACATCTCACGTGGGACATAGACATTATGAGGAATATCCAAATTAGATTTACTGTAATTTGGCACGAACTAGGAACAGGATTCGGCCAGTTGGCCTGACCTGCTGTTCAATAATATAGTGGTGGGTCTGCTTGAGGGTGTCAATCCCACTTTCCCATTTGCCTCCCCAAATGATGAGTTCAGAATGCAGGAGTTGTCTGAGATTGACTGGAAATGAGGAATCCTTGGTGCTCTGGTTTCCCAACTGCAATGCCAAGGAGGGATGGTTAGAACATAAGAACTAGGAGCAGGAGTAGGCTATCTGGCCCCTCAAGCCTGCCCCGCCATTTAATAAGATCATGGCTGATCTTTTTGAGACTCAGCTCCACTTACCCGCCCATTCACCATAACCCTTAATTCCTTTACTGTTCAAAAATTTATCTACCGTTGCCTTAAAAACAGCGAGGTAGCTTCAACCGCTTCACTGGGCAAGGAATTCCACAGATTCGCAACCCTTTGGGTGAAGAAGTTCCTCAGTCCTACATCTGCTTCCCTTTATTTTGAGGCGATGCCCTCTAGTCCTAGTTTCATCTGCTAGCGGAAACAACCTCCCTGCCTCCACTTTATCTATTCCCTTCATAATCTTATATGTTTCTATAAGATCTCCCCTCATTTTTCTGAATTCCAATGAGTATAATCCCAGTCTACTCAGTCTCTCCTCATAATCCAACCCTCTCAACTCTGGAATCAACCGAGTGAATCTCCTCTGCACCCCCTCCAGTGCTAGTATATCTCTTCTCAAGTAAGGAGACCAAAACTGCACACAGTACTCCAGGTGTGGCCTCACCAGGACCCTATACAGCTGCAGCATAGCCTCCCTGTTTTTAAACTCCATCCCTCGAGCAATGGCAGACAAAATTCCATTTGCCTTTTTAATTACCTGCTGCACCCGCAATCCCACCTTCAGCAATTCATGCACAAGGACACCCAAGTCCCTCTGCACAGCAGCGTGCTGCAATTTTTTACCATTTAAAACATAGTCCATTTTGCTGTTATTTCTACCAAAATGGATGACCTCACACTTATCAACATTGTACTCCATCTGCCAGACCTTTGCCAACTCACTTAGACTATCTATATCCCTCTGCAGACCTTCAATGTCTTCTGCACACTTTGCTCTAACACTCACCTTAGTGTCACCTGCAAATTTTGACACAACACTTAGTCCCCAACTCCAAATCATCTATGTGAATTGTAAACAATTTAGGTCCCAACACTGATCCCTGAGGCACACCACTAGCCACTGACCGCCAACCAGAAAAACACCCATTTACCCCTACTCTTTGCTTTCTACTGGTCAACCAATCCTCTATCCATGCCAATACATTACCTGTAATACCGTGCAACTTTATCTTATGTAGCAGCCTTTGGTGTGGCACCTTGTCAAATGCCTTCTGGAAATCCAGATACACCACATCCACAGGTTTCCCATTGTCCACCATGCAAGTAACGTCCTCAAAGAATTCCACCAAGTTAGTTAAACATGACCTACCCTTCATGAACCCATGCTGGGTGTTCCCAATGGGACAATTTATATCCAGATGTCTTGCTATTTCTTCCTTAATGATAGATTCAAGCATTTTCCCCACTACTGAAGTTAAGCTAACTGGCCTATAGTTACCTGCTTTTTGTCTACTTCCTTTTTTAAACAGTGGTGTCACATTGGCTGTTTTCCAATCTGCGGGAACCACCCCAGAGTCCAGTGAATTTTGGTAAATAATTACTAGTGCATTTGCTATTACCCCCATCACCTCTTTTAGTACCCTGGGATGCATTTCATCAGGGCCAGGAGACTTGTCTACCTTTAGCCCCATTAGCTTGCCCAGCACAGCCTCCTTAGTGATATGATAGTTTCTAGGTCCTCGCCTGCTATAATCTTCTTGCCATTAGTTTTCAGCATGTTATTTGTGTCTTCTACTGTGAAGACTGACACGAAATAACTGTTTAATGTCTCGGCTATTTCCTCATTCCCAGTTATTAAATTGGCCTTCTCATCCTCTAAAGGACCGATGTTTACCTTCGCCACTCTTTTACGATTTACATACTTATAGAAACTTTTGCTGCCTGTTTTTATATTCTGAGCTAGTTTACTCTCATAATCTATCTTACTTTTCTTTATAACTTTTTTTGTGGCTTTCTGTTGGCCTTTCTCAGTCTACTCGTTTCCCACTACTCTTTGCTTTTTTGTTTGTGTTTTTTTTCCAATCTGATACTTTCCTTTATTTCCTTAGACATCCATGGCTGGCTCTCTCTTTACCTACAGTTCTTCCTTATCACTGGAATATACTTCTGCTGAGCACTGTGAAAAATTATTTTGAAAGTCCTCCACTGTTCCTCAATTGACCCACCATAAAGTTTTTGCTCCCATTCTACCTTAGCTAACTCTTTCCTCATTCCTTCATAGTCTCCTTTGTTTAAGCACTGGATTTAACCTTCTCATGCTCCATCTGTATTTTAAATTCGATCACACTGTGATCGTTCCTTCCGAGAGGATCCCTAACTGTGAGATCATTAATTATTCCTGTCTCATTACACAGGACTAGATCTAGGATAGCTTGCTCCCTCGTAGGTTCCATTACATATTGTTCAAGGAAATTATCGCGGATGCATTCTATGAACCCCTCCTCAAGGCTGCCATGACCGACCTGGTTTGACCAATTGATAATGTAGATTAAAATCCCCCATGATAATTGCTGTACCATTTTTACATGCATTAGCTATTTCTATGTTTATTGCCCGCCCCACCACAATGTCATTATTTGGTGGCCTATAGACCACACCTATCAGTGACTTCTTCTCCCTGCTATTCCTAATTTCCACCCAAATGGATTCAATGTTTTGTTCAGTAGAACCTATATCATCTCTCACTACCGCCCTGATATCATCCTTAAAAATCAGAGCAACACCACCTCCCTTACCTTCCTGTCTGTCCTTCCGAACAGTTTGATACCCCTGGATATTTAACTCCCAGTCATGACCATCCTGTAACCATGTCTCTGTAATGGCCACTAAATCATACCCATTTGCCATGATTTGCACCGTGTAGTGTCTCGGGTATTAGTTAACTCCCAAATTTATTGGGTGGAAGCTTACCTTCCCAGACTGCCCTCGCGCTTTCTCCCAGACTCCCGCTGCTGAAACAACTGAAAGATGTTAGATTAACATAAGCTGGGAAGGATGGGATCTTGAACTTGGACTTGCAAAAGCTTGCTTGTGGGATTTACTTCAGAAGGTATGCCTCAGAGTGAAGGGATCACCCTTTAGATTTGAGATGAGGAGGAATTTCTTCAGCCAGAGGGTGGTTAAGCTGTGGATCTCATTGCCACAGAGAGCTGTGGAGGCCAAGTCATTGAATGTATTTAAAACAGAGATGGATAGGTTCTTGGAAAAAAAAACTTAGCAGGTCTGGCAGCATCTGTGAAAAGAAATCAGAGTTAACATTTTTTCAGAACCTTAGAACTTCTTCAGTTCCGAAGAAGGGTCACTGGTCCTGAAACGTTAACTCTGATTTCAGGAACAAAAACGAAGTTGCTGGAAAAGCTTAGCAGGTCTGGCAGCATCTGTGGAGGAGAAAACAGAGTTAACGTTTCGGGTCCGGTGACCCTTCTTCAGAACTAACTCTGATTTGATTTTTGATTTTGATTTGGTTTAAACTTTATTGTCACGTGTGCTCAAGTACAGGAGTACAGTGAAAGATGTACCATGTCTTAGATACAAAACTTAGGTACAAGTAGTAACATAGAGGTACAAAAGTTAAAAGTAAAGGATTACTATTGTTCTTGGTGTAAGTAGAAAAATAACATTTTCTCTCCACACATGCTGCCAGACCTGCCGAGTTGTTGCAGGGCTACATTTAGAAATTCAGACGAATGGCAGGGGGGAGGGAGGTCTCTTAGAAATTTATAAAATTCTAACAGGACACGACAGGATACACGCAGGATGTTCCTGATGATCAGGGAGTCCAGCAGGTTTTTTTTTTAAATAGATTGGTTCTTGATTGGTAGGGGCATCAAGGATTACAGGGAGAAGGCAGAGTCGATGGGCAGAATGGCCTAATTCTGCTCCTTTATTTTATGGTCCTTGGTTTTGCAGGTGTATGATGTCCCTCCAAGTGTATGCAGAGATGGACCGAATAGACAGAGCACCTACGACATCCCCGTGTCTTATGGTAGCGAGCCTCAGAGGTTGTTAGCCGGGCCGTATTGCACCCTGCCGGCTCCCCGCAAACACAGTTGGGATCAAGCGGACGCCAGCCGGGCTGCGAAACCCGAGCTATACGACGTGCCGCTCTCCAGGGACGGAGCCGCCTTGCCAAAGGAAGCCCTGTACGACGTTCCTCCCACCACGGGCGGCGCTGCCAGCTGGGGTTCGCCTCATCACGGCACACTGCCGGAGAGGCTACAACATCCGGGCACTGCCCGCCAGCCACAGTACGACATCCCCTCGCCGACGCCGCAGCGCTCACTTTACGACATTCCCTCGTCACGTGAGCATGCAGCGTCCAACCGCCACCTCTCGAAGTTTCCAGAAGTCTACGACGTTCCGGTCAGCGCCGTGAAGCCGCGCCCGGACGCTGTGCCCCACAACATTTACGATTTGCCCAGGATTGGCCCTCGAGACGCACCCGCTGCCAGGAACCCTGCGGCGCCCGTCTATGATGTCCCCCCGCAGGTGTCCAGGGATGTGCAGGCCTCCCGGGAGGAGGACCCAGGCCCCGCGGTGCCCGACACCGCCTGGGAGATCACCCTGGATGTGGAGATGGCCGTCGGCAGGTTGGTGCAGCTGCAGCAGCAGGTCGTCGACTCGGTGGGCAGGGTTATGGTGTTCGTCAGCAGCCAGTGGAGGCAGCTGTCCTTCCTGGAGGAGAACCTCAGCCAGATCCACTCGGCAGCGGACGAGGTGATGAAGTCGCTGGGCACCTTCATGGACTTCGTGAGGGGAGTGAAAGTCAATGCCACACGCCTGACGGATGGCAATCTCCAGAACCGGCTGTACAAGCAGCTCCTGATCCTGGAGGATTCCTACCAGATCATGGTGGAGACCTGCCAGGCACTGGGCGCCTCCGACTGGTCCCTCGATGTCCTGGTGGTGAGCAGCCCTCAGTCCAGCCCTGACGATCTTGACCGCTTCATCATGGTGACCCGGACCATCCCGGATGATGTGAAGCGACTTGCGTCGATTATAATTGCCAACGGCAAGCTTCTCTTCAACCAGGTGGCAGAGAGGCATGAAGGACAGTGTCAGCAGCAATCCCCTTCAACACCGGGCAAACCACAGTCCACCAATGACAACCAGCCTCGTCTGCAGAGGAAGAGCAACGGGTTCTTTATTAAACAAAAAGCTCCACTGCCAACACCTCCAAGGAAAGATAATAATTCAAAACCAAGCAACCTGTTAATCGCCAGACAAACTCACATAGAAGACTGTGATTATGTCCAGTTACAGGTTAGTAAACGAACAGGAAGTACCACAGTCTCAGAGCAAATGTCATTTTTGTGCTGCGAATATCATGTTAGTAGAGGCCAGATAGTGTGCACCACTGTTGACAGAACCTCCACGCTCTATCAGAGTCACCCTTTGATAATTCCCCACCCACGCCCCTGCAGTATCCTGTTTTCAACTGCAAATCCTGAACTCTGAAGCACCACGAACAGCTGCCCACACACTCTGCGCCCACACGCTCTGCACCCACTAAGTCCACTGGCAGTTTCTCCCACTGCCGTTACTGAACTGCCATCAGACTATGCTAGTACTGGTCTGTGCCTTCATTGTCACTCACTGTCTTTCTCCACAATGTTCTGTCTGCGTCTTTCATTTCTCTGCTGCCTGCTTCACTTGCTTTCTGCAGAGCCTATGGAACATTAAAGCAGAAGTCCACCATTCAGCCCCTCAAGCCTACTTTGCCATTCTAGATCATGACTCATCTTCTACCTCAAAGCCATTTCCTGCACTATCCTCTTATCCTTTGATTTCATTAGTGTCCAGAAATCTGTCAATCTGTACTAACAACACCGTTTTCCAATCTTCCACTATTTAACAAATACAGCACACATCCATACCTTGTACCAAAGTACATAATCTCATACTTATTAATATTATATTCCATCTGTCATGTTCTTGCCCAGTCTCTCAGCTTGTTTATTCAACTATGAAGCTCCATTGCATTGTCACAGTTTTTAATTTTACACAATGTTGTATCTCAGAGTTTTGTAAATATTAGTTGGCCAGCTCATTTTCATAGTCCACGCCTGGGGCCCAAGCACTGATCCTTGCCGATTAATCACATTGCTAACATAAGAATGGCTCATTTATTCATACTTTGTTTTCTTTATTATAACCAGCCCACATTTTATGACGGTATGTTACCCCCAATCTCAAGCGCTTTAATTTTGTTCATTAATCTGTGTAGTTATGCAGCCAAAATACACCACATCTACTTGTCATCTTATCAATTCTGAGTTACATCTGCAAAAGAAGACTCTTAACAGGTTTCTTAAACATGATTTCCCTTCATAAATCCATGTTAACTAGAATTAAATTATTACTTTCCAAGTGTCCAGTTATCAAATCCTTTGATTCTGGCATTTTCCCTATTATTGATGTAAAGCTAACAGGTCTGTACTTTGCCACTTACCCCACTCTCTCCTTTCTTAAACAGTGGCGTTCGATTTACATTCTTCTAATTTGCAGAATTTTGAAAAAGAAATTGCCAATGAGTACACTATCTCTATAGGAACCCCTTTCAACACCCTGGGAAGTAGATAACTATGTACCGGGGATTTGTTAACTTGCAGTACAAATAATTTATTTGATAATGCTTCTTTACTAATAATTTATTTCAATTCTTTACTCTCACTCATCCCTTGGATATGTATTGTTACTGAGATTTCTTGTAACTTCCTCTCTGGAGTCAGACACACAGTAATTATTTAGCTTCTCAGCCACTTCCCATGATAGATTCACATGTCTCTGTCTATAATGGACACACATTTGTCTCTGCTAACCTTTTGAAGCTTTTACAGTCCATTTGTATGTACCTTGCTAGTTTACATTCACCAGCCCCCTCCAGAGTCTTTTTGCTGCTTCCTTTCACAAGTCCTCACCCTCTCTCCTCAGACCTCACTGTCCACTCCAAAGCCCCTACTGGTTTCTTTCCTTCACTGCCCTCCCTCCTGATCCCCTGTCAGCTCCTCTCCCACCCTATCACTGGACATCTTCTGAGCCATGTCTTTCTCTACTGATCCTCTGAAGATTGCTTCTATCTCCAGTTGCTGTGAGCTGCAATCAATCTGGCAGTGACCACAAGCAGAGATTTCAGGATGTCATGATGTCTTACTACATGCAAGGCAGACTGAATATCTTTGACATTACAGACTACGTTTGCAAATTTCTGGTGCATGAAATTGTATAGCATAGTTTCTGACTAACACGTTTGCAATGTCAGAAATAAGATACTGTAAAGTGTAATCTTGTAAGCGAAGCATTTTAGTTACTATTTGGGTTATTTCTACTGGGGCTGATATGTGACTCTGCTCTAGAAAACTCCCATAAATCTACTTGAGCTTTTCCACACCTCTGCAGTATTTTAATAATCTTTAGTTGCAGGATTTGATGTGATAGACAGTACCGTTACAGGTGTTGGAAGTGTGGCTAGTACAGATGTGCTGCAACCAATCTTAGCGGTTAAATGATACACTCTTGAGATTTCCTTGTTTCCCACGGAAGTGACTGTGCTTCAAGAGGTACTTCATTGGCAGTAAAGCATCTTCGGTATAGATATTTTGAATCAATCTGTTCAGAGGTTATACTACATGTTACTGGAGCCTCCTGGCTCAGAGGTAGGGACACTACAACTGTACCACTCTGTTATATACTGACACATTGCAAGGATCTTGTTTAGATACTGCTATACAGAAGGTCATTACTTTTGCATTGCAGGTTATATTGCAAGTTCTGAATGCCTCCCAATCATATCAAGCATTGATCAGGAGATTAATAGAAACTGTATGTATTTGTTCCCCCTTCATAAGTGATCTAGTGGCTGCAGAGCACATTGGAATGTGAAAGAGCTAAACAAATGCAATTTCATCTTTCCTTCTTTAAGTCTTGACACATTCCCTGATTCTCTTCTAGTTATTATCACACTCCCAGTGGATCCTTTAAGTCTTGACACACTCCAGTGGGCCCATTAAATAATGACACACTCCCAGTGACCTTTAAATAGTGACACACCCCTCGGCACATTCAGTGTGTATTCACACTCTTGGAGCTAATTTTAGAGACTAATGCAGCCCCAGGAAGTCTTAGTTCTGACATTCAAAAGACAGTATCTGTGCTATCCAAAGGAGCACAGTGCACTAGTGCAAAATTGATTTGGACACTGGACAGTCTGGTGCTGGTTAGGACTGTCCTACTTGGATATCAACAATCAATCAATTAGTACTTTGATTAACAATTTGTCAGGAACCAGTCTTATGAAACTTACAGATCTTGAAATTCAAAGTAGTAGGAAATCCGAACACAAAGAGGACTGACCCGACGGATCCAGAGATTGCAGTGAGTCTATCTTTGTGGAGATGGTACCTGTTTTTCACTGGATGCAATCACTGCTGTAGGGATTATAGCCCATTCTAAGTACAATCCACTCGCAGTTACCATATTCACATGCAATTTGTGTTGTGAATAGACACTTGAGTTGTCACATTTGTGAGAAATAATCCAAGTGATATTGTAGATTTTAGGCCAGAGAATCAAAAGCACTAATGACAAGAGGCCCTAATTAGAATGGAAGTATGAATTATTTTTTGGTGGAGATGGGTAATGGAAGCATAATTCCTTTTATACAAGATCCATTCTCAGGATGCGGGCTCTGCTGCAATTGTTGCCTATCCTTGTGCCCTTGAAGGGGTTTTGGTGAATCGCCTGTCATTCTTGTGCTGTGAGTACACCCACAATGCTGTATGGGAGGGGACTCCAGGACTTTGACTCAGCTAAGAGATAGCAATATATTGCTAAGTTAGGATGCTGTGTGGCTTGGAGGGGAACTTGCAAATGGTGATTCTGCTGACCTTGTCCTTCCAGGCAAAAGAGGTTGCTTGTTTGGAAGGTGCTATCTAAGAAGCTGCAAAGAGACTGGTGCACCTTCAGGAAGTAGTGATCCTAATGGCTTCTACAACACAGCTGACCACTTAGGCACCTTAAATATCAAATGAAAACCGAAAGAACTGCGGATGCTGTGAATCAGGAACAAAAAAAGTTGCTGGAAAAGCTCAGTAGGTCTGGCAGCATCTGTGAAGGAGAAAACAGTGTTCTGAGGAAGGGTCACCGGACCCGAAACGTTAACTCTCTTCTCGCCTTCACAGATGCTGCCAGACCTGCTGAGCTTTTCCAGCAACCTTAAATATCAATGTGGCTTATGCCTGTACCTTTGCAGCGAGACTTTCCTAATGACAGGTGCTCCTCAGCAGGCTTCAGGTTGATGCAGGCAGGTGTAAGGCCTTACTGAGTGGACCACTTCTGGGGTCTTGAGTAACATTTTCCTGATAATCTCACTGGTGTTTCTCTGCAGAGGAAAGAGGAATTTGAAAGGCAAGAGCAAGAAAAGGAAAGCGTCAAACAACGAGAGAGAGAGAGCTTCAAGCAGAAAAAGCTCCTTTTAGAACGAAAGGTACCTGCTTTGCTGTTACTGGGATTATATAAAAGTACGTTTTTTGCTTAAGTTAAATTTGCACTATATCATTGATTTTGAATAGTTTTCAGCAAGAAATACATCAAAGGTGCTCTCATTAAAAATATTTCATGAGGTAGTGGGACTTTATTTTCCTTTTAGAGTCATGGAGATATACAGCACGGAAACAGACCCTTCGGTCCAACTCGTCCATAAATCCAGTCCCATTTGCCAGCATTTAACCCATATCCCTTTAAACCCCTCCTATTCATATACCCATACAGATGCCTTTTAAATGTTATAATTGTATGATCCTCCACCACTTCCTCTAGCAGGCCATTCCATACACACACCACCCTCTACATGAAATAGTTTCACCTTAGGTCCCTTTTATATCTTTTGCCTCTCACCTTAAACCTATGCCCTCTAGTTTTGGACTACTCCACCCTGAGGAATAGACCTTGCCTATTTACCCTATCCATGTCCCTCATGATTTTATAAACTTCTAAGGTCAACCCTCGGCCTTCGCTCCAGTGCAGATAGCCCCAGCCTATTTAGCCTTTTCCTATAGCTCACACCCTCCAATCCTGGCAACCTTGTCGTAAATCTTTTCTTAACCCTTTCTAGTTTCACAATATCCTTCCTATAGGAGGGAGACCAGAATTGCATGCAATACTTCGAAAGTGGCCAAGCGAATGTCCTGTACAGCCGCAACATGATCTCCCAATTCCTATACTGAATGCACTGTCCGATAAAGGCAAGCGTACCAAATGCCTTTTTCACTATCCTATCTACGTGTGACTACACTTTCAAGGAACAATGAACCTGCACTGCATGGTCTGTTTGTTTAACAACGTTCCCCAGGGCCTTACTATTAAGTGTATAAGTCCTGCCCTGATTTGCCTTTCCAAAATGCAGCACCTCCTATTTATCTAAATTAAACTCCATTGCCACTCCCCGGCACATTGACCCATTGACCCATCTGATCAAGATCCCGTTGTACTGAGGTAACTTTTGCTGACCACTACATCTCTGATTTTAGTTTCATGCTAGAGGGTTAACAGGTTTGAGCTTTAATAGTGTATCATCAGCTATGGTTGGACCATTCTCAGGGTCTGCTCTCCTTTGTTAATTCCTTTTACAGTGGGGGAGTACTGGGTTCTTCTCCTCTATCACCCTTCCCCTTTCAATTTTACTTTGGGTATAAGCTGTCAACTCCAGGTTCATTCTAATAAATTTTCTTGCAGCTTCTCCAGTGCCTGTTTGCCCTTTTTAAAATGGAGATCAGAATTGTGCACGATCTTCCAGGTGTGGTCTAACCATGGTTCTATCAAAGTTTTACATGGTCCCACATAAAAATTCAAGAATTCATTTCTAGTCATATTAAATTGTTCACAATTTGTGATGTCTGTCGCCCCGTACAATTTTACATAGAGACTTTCTAGACAGTGCGACTACATTTGAAAAAGTATTTCATTGGTTGTAAAGACTTCAAGTTGTCTGATTGTGAAAAGCGTAATGTGAAGGCAAATCTTTCTTTTTGTTGTTTTTGGAAGCTTGATGTGCTAAAATTAACTGTCTAATTTCAAACACAGTGCAATTTTGAAAACTACTTTGTTCGCTACAGATCAATCTGAGACTTCCTTAACGTGGTTTTGTTCTTGTGCAGATGACAGAAGAAAAGATTCGAAAACTGGGAGATAGCAGTGTTAAAGGGCTGAAGGAGACCCAGTCCCTTATCTCTGGCTCTGACCAATGCATAATGTTCTTTAACGCCCTGCAAAAGGCAATCATTGCATTCACTGACAATGTCAATGAAAACCAATCCTTGGAGGTTTTAATCAAAAACAGCAAAGCAGTGATAATGATTGGCCAAAAGCTGGTGGACCTGCTGTGCCGTGAGACCGGACAGAAGAACATTCATAAAGAGATGCTGAGTAGAAGCAATCAGTTCTGTGGGAGGATGAAAAAGGTCGCCATGGCAACCAAGAATGCAGTAATGCAGCCAAACACCAAGACCTTACAAGAGATGAAGGATCAGGTGGCAGAACTATCCCAGCAGGCCGAGCAGCTCAGGCTCCTACTAGAACAGGCCACATCTCAGAGGGGAGCTGAAAACTGAGAAGCAGGGAGATTTTATCTTATCTCTTGGCTAAAATTCACATTACAAAAAAAATTTTTGCAGTATTCTAATTTGTTTTATCTCTTGCCATTTGGTTTAAACCAGTTTTTAAATGAGACAAAGTACAGTAAGGCAAACTAGAATCAAGGTTTTATTCAGTAACAAGTTAAGCTGAGGAAGAAGCTAACTTAGATTTCCAAACAGTTAATTTTGTTCCTTTGTAGTGGCATCACATTTTAGTATTCATGGCTAAACAGTATTTATTAGAAAAGGTTGGATATTGTACAAGAGGACTGTATCTGGTTCATCAGATTCTTTGACCCCCTCCACCCTCTTCTTGCACCAACAATGCCTTAATTTGAACTGTTTTAAAGTTTATTGTAACCTAGGTGAAAAGAGTAGTTTTAGCAAAATTTAGAACCAAAGTTAAAAATCAGTAAGCGAACTCCAGGCTTTGTGTTTTCACCAGAGAAGCCTAGTTTCATCAAGAAATCTCTTTAATTTTGAGCTATAAATTGATGTAAAATAGAGAGCTAGGGTTCTGATCCCTCTCCCTGCCTTCAATAGGTGCGATTAAAAATAACTGGAGAAATGCATGAAAAACATGGATTTGAGGTGAGAGTGGTAGCTTTTGATGCCAAGGCTGCATTTTACAATGTGAGGATGAGGATGCCCTAGCAAAGCTGGAGTCAGTGGAAATCAGGTGAAAAACCCCTCTGGTTAGAGTCACCTTGAACAAAGGAAGATGGTTGTGGTTGTTGGCAGTCAGTCATCTCAGCTTCTGGATATCTGCTATATCAATGAACTTCCCGCCATCATAAAGTCAGGAGTGAGGATGTTTGCTGATTGTGCAATGTTCAGTACCATTTGGAATTTGTACAAAGCCAGCAAAACATGGACAATAAGTGGCAAGTAATATTCACATCTCACAAAATGCCAGGTAATGGCCATCTCCAGTGAGAATTTAATTACTGTCCCTTGACATTGTGATGAATTGCCCTCATCACATTCCCCCCTGACACACACCATATCCAGAAGCATCCCCTTTTTCACCACTTAATGCTCAATAACAGCAATATCTACCATCTATAGGATGCACTACAGAAATTAACCAAGGCTCCCTAGCACCTTCCAAACTCTCGCCCACCTCCATCAAGGACAATAGCAGGAGATACGGGAGAATGCCACCTACAGTTCCCTTCCACTCACCATCCTGACTTGGAAACCTGTGGCTATACCTTCACTGTTGCCAGATCAAAAGTTTGGACCTCCCTGCCAAATGGTGTGTGAGCCTATGTACAACACAGGGACTGCAGTGGTTTAAGAAGTTCATCACCACTGCAAGCTAGCCCTGCTAACGATGCCCTCTTCCCCAAATGATATTTTTTAATATAAAACACAAGACAAGTGGCAACTGAGATATACTCCCTTATCCCTTAGTTAGGGAATGCAGTTCAATAGAAATGAATCAGAGCCATGGTCTATGTATTTGCCCAGATTTTGGCTGAAGTGTGGCAATGGAAAGAAAAAGGACAAGCTGGCATGCAGTTGAGGTGTTTGCAGGGTAATTGCAGGAGAACAGCAAGGATACAAATTTCACTAAGATTCATTGTCAGATAAAGCAAGACTTAAAGCTTCATCTCATTTGTCCAATGACACAATTAAAGCATCACATATCATTTGTCAGAAATTCGGTATCCCTAGTTTCTTAAAACTTCAGGTTTTATCTGGTCTCTTATCACTCTCTCCTATTAGCTTGTCTGCTGCACCATGGAATGTTAGAATTATGCCCAGTACCATATTGATACAGTATGCATGTTTTTAAAAAGTATTGCCTAAGGCACAAAGAACTTTACAGTTTGGAAGGAAAATGATACAAGGTATGTCTGGAGGAAAGACAATAATATTCAAGTTGCAGGCAAAGACTTTTTTCGTTAGGTGCATAACTAATTTTCATACAGTCAGTGACTACAGGGGTCAGTGAATTTCTTTGTAACTTGGGACAGAGGGTCTTGGGTGCAATAATGTTGAGAAACTCAATAAAGCAGAATTAGAATGTTTATATCCCAACACCCCTCAGAAGATGTAAGATCTCAGCTAGGGAAGGAGCAAATTTGAGAAGCTGATGTCTGCATTTTTTTTCTCTTTGTTTGTAACACATTGGTTAGTTTTCCTTTCCTGAGAGGAAAATAAATGGATTTGCCATAGAGTGCAGAAGAACACCAGTGAGAGTTGTATGTCTCTTTACTACAAAACAAAAACGAGGCTTGGGGAGGTGTGGATACAGTAGATGGGAGTCTTAGGGAGGGTGTTTGCACCACCACATTTTACACCATGTATGAGGGGTCTGGCGGTCTCATCAGGATTAAATTTATCTGGGCCATGGAACATGATAGGCAACTGCAAACTGAGCAGAGTGTAAAATGGGTTGTAATTCATTCACAAGCTTTTGTAGCATCACTCAAGACACATTGTAAACCAACTAAGGAGGTTAACTTATCACAGAAGCACTGCTCATTCTGCTCCTAAGGGTGAGTGCCTGACATTGCATACCTGCGATTGATGGTGTCCCAGTTACAATAGATGTTTACCAAAACAGACTTAGGAAATGACTAAGTACTGGAATCAGTGTTATATATAGCTCAAGACAAAATTCTGACTCTTCTGGATGCAGGCTGGACTAGATACCAGTTCCAGTCAAATTGCTATTGACTATGAGTGTAAATCTCAAAAACAGTGAGGTAATGAACAAAAAAAGGGTAGCTGTTAGTGCCTGAGTAACTCAATGAGAGGAGGGGATAGAAGAGGAAGAAAAAGATCAATTTTAGGAATAAGATTCACTTTTCTTCTTGAGAAATTGCAAAAAAAAATCAATGTTGGTATGATAGCTTTTATAGATGATTTTAATTAACTTTTTGTTTTAAAAATGCCTATTATCTTATTACAGTGTAGTCTTCAGCCCCAGGGAGCCTCCTTACTAAAAGGTGAAGAATAATAAAGCTCTTTAGGGGTTCTTATCAATTTGTTTTTGAAAACTCAATATTGAACAGTGATGCTAACAGTAGGAGACTGAATAAAGAACAGATCCTCAGACTGTACATCAGCTAAATCAGTGTGCTGCTACAGTGAGATCTGGATCTAATAGGGCTGGCATTTAAATTTTTTTGTGTACTGCAGCTAGTTTTGTGTTACCGATTTTGATCCCTGCCATCTGGAGCTCATTAATACATCCAGCCAGAACCCTTCATGACAAATCCAACTCCATATACAATATGGTTGTCATTCCACCATGCAGTCGCTGCTCTGTGCGCTGTACATTGAATTCTGGTCCAATATTAGTCAGTGTCAAAATAACAAATAAGTAATTGGTTCCTTTAACTTCCATATAAACAGTACAGCAACTTCAAAAAAGGAATACTTGTGGATTAAATGATAACATACAAAGCTGACTAGAGTTATGCTCCTCTACATTACTTTTGCATAAATGTCATTTTGCTGTCTGCCTTACTGTTGAAGTGAATGGTACAACATTGATGTATTTACATGGTGAATACCAACAAAACCTTGGGCAGATGTTAAAGCTAGTAATTAGCAGCTTTTAAAACAACATGCAAGCTGTTAATTATCATAATGTAAATTCTGGTATGAATAATTATTGCTAATGAATCAAAGTTTAAAAAACCTGAAGAAACAAAAGTTCAAATGTTCAATTTTAATTTTGTTCACTTTTCATTTTTATCTTCTCTCTCAATCCCTTTATACACATTATTTAACATTGAATTCCCCTAATTTTAATTCACTGTTGTCTCATCACTCACCAGGAGCCCAGATGCCCAATTTACATCACCTTATTGCTATCAACTCTGACTTACAGCAATGTTGTGGACTTTTTAGTGAGTTGAAGGGAGTAGAATCAGGTTGCTGCTGTTAGATGTCCTATTACTTTTTAAAAAAAAAAGGCAAGGGCAATTGGTGGCTAAGCCAGTATCTGTTACTCATCCCTCCTCATGTTGGAATTTGAATTCAATAATATGGAATTACGAGCTTAATGATGACCATAAATCCATGATTGTCAGAAAATAATGTCTGATTCACTAATGTCCTTAAGAGGAAGAAACTGCCATCCTTACCTGGTTTGGCCTACATGTGACTCCAGACCCACAGCAATGTAATTGACTCTTAACCGCCCTCTAGCCAATTCCAGATGGGCAGTAAATGCAGGCGAGCCAATGATGCCCACATCCCATGAATAAATTTTAAAAATGTCTTGAGCCACTGCAGCCCATGTAGTATTGGTAGATCCATAGTGTTGTTAGGGAGGATTTGGACCCAATGACAGTGAAGGATGGTAATATAATTCCAAGTCAGAATGGTGTGCAGTTTGGAGGGGAGCTTGAAAGAGATGGTGTTCCCATGTGCCTGCTGCCTCTGCCTTACAGGCCAGTGACTCATCTGTGTTACATCTCAGATATGCGACAGGCAGTAAAACAGATTTCTATGTACAGTACTAAGGAACTCAGTAGCCCCCTCATCCCCAGGACCATGTTACCAACAATTAGCATTTATACAGCACCTTTAACATAGTTTGATCTAAGAGGTTGGTTTTAGCAATGTCAAGACAAAGGATTAGGAGGGAATTTGCACTTTGGATCTAAGTAGCTGAAGCCACCTATGGGAGACTGAAGAAAATCAGGATGTGCAAGAAGCCAGATTTGAAGCAGAGCAGAAATTGTCAGGTTGAAGGTGGTGGGAACGGCAAAGCCATTGCTAGATTTAAAAATAAGAATTAGTATTTTAAAATTGAGGGCACTGCACTAGGGACTGGGAGCCCACGTAGGTTATTGGATGCAAGAGTGATAAGCATCATTAATTTAAATCCAAATCTTTCTAGCGTGAGACCCTTTACCAGAATTCTGTCTTGTCTTATTGATAATAAATACAACAATCTCAGTAATGACTCCCAGTCACCATTGCCAATATTTCCAGTATTCATTGTTGAAGCAGAAGTATTTTCTGTTCATAAACAATTTAAAATATGCTCAGAGTAAACAAAGGTTTGCAACTATTTAAGCCACACAGGGACCACCACTTGCAGAATAGCCATTTTGGCTAGGTGGAGGGAGGCATTTAGCAACTGTAGGCTGTATTGTACCAGAAACCACTAGAATTCAACAAAATTTCAAAGGACATAGACAATTAGAAGACAGACTTGGATTTATCTGGTGCTTTTTGCAACCTCAGGATATTCCGTAGCATTTCCCAGTCAATCAAAAAACTGCTGGATTGTAGGGAACACGACTGCTAATTTGCACACAGCAAAATCTCATAAGACACAGGGTTAATGGTCAGACAATACATTTTAAGTTTGGTTGAGTGGATTAATATTAGCCAGCCAGGGCATTAGAAAATATTCCTACTGCTGTTCAAATAATGGCATGGGATTTAGGTTTATAAATCCTGTCAACCACAACACAGCACAAACCGAGATTTTTGTTCAAATCTCTGGACTAGTGCTTGAACTTACAACCTTCTAATTCAGAGGAAAGGCAGCTAGCATTAACCAAAATGCCACCTGAGAAGGCTGCTGATTCTGGCCACACAACTTGGACAAATTAAAAGAACACGCTTGATTGATTTTTTTTTAAAATAGAATGCTTAAGTCTTACTGTACAATGTTTCCAGTTGTAAAATTCAGAACTGTTTTGTATTTCTTCTATGCATTTTTTCTTCTGGTGAGTTGCATCACATTATGTTTGAAGAGGTGATGCTGGTAGAACCATTTTTATGTTTTTGTACATTTTCATTAAAATATTATTGCTACGGTTGTTTTTCATTCTGGAAGCTGCTTGTATATTTAGTGCCTTAAAAAGAGATGTTTGCAAATTACTTTAGATTTTGAGTGGGGAAATTGTGCATGGGAATGCGGGGAGATGGTTGGTGACGTAAGTAAAGGGTTTAAAGAAACTTGGAAAGGGAGAGAAAGTAGTCGCATGACCAACAGTTTTGGGGATAGCACGGAGTATAAGAACTGGAAGTTGATAACAGGCAGCAACATCGACTGGAGCTGAAAGTTTGTAACCTTTCACAAGATCCAAGGCTGCAAAGGAGGAAGAGGAGAAATCTTAAAGGTGTTGTAGTTGAGAGTGAGGATTTCTAAATTAATGCACTAAGGAATGAGTTAGAACTGTTCCGGGACATCATCTGCTAAGGAATTTGATGTGAATATCCTATCTCTTTAGTGAGGACCACGAAAAGTGTCTATATTGTACTTTACTAGTAATGTTATTTCACCCCTTTTTAAAATTTCTGAAACTACTCTTTTCGTACTCTAACATTGCAAAAATATTTAGAAGGATTTGGCTTTTTAATTGCTGTCATCTACACCATTTATTATATCCATTATTTCTCTTTTCAACTAATTCTTTAGTCTTGATTAGCAAGGGGATTAAGGGTTGCAGGGAAAAAGGCAGGAGAATAGGGCTGAGAAACAAATCAGCCATGATCGAATGGCAGAGACTCAGTGGGCTGAATGGCCGAATTCTACTCCCATATCTTATTGTCTTATGTTCTTTACATCCATATACTGCTCCTACATTTCATTCCTTTCTGCTTTTAAGCTTCATCTTCAGAGCTTGGACTTTGCTATTGAGGTGAATGGCATAAATACATTTAAGCAGCAGCTAGATGAGCACAAGGAGGAAAGCAATACAATAGAAAGACACAAGAAAGATTTGATGAAAAGTAAAAAGTTAGTATGGAATTCAAAAACCACCATATACTAGTATGGTTAAATGGCCCACTTCTATGCTGTAAACTTACCATCTAATATATGCCTCAGAATATTACCATCTAGCCAGGACACCAACCTTGGTACAATAAAAGACTGTAGGAGGGGAACATTTGGTGACGCTACAATGTCAGACTCCATGCATGCCAAGTAACTGAAGCAGCATACAGTAGACAGGATGAAACAACCCCACAACCAAGGGACCAGATCCAGGTCCTACACATGCTGTCACATTCAGCTTTGAATGATCACGGACAATTAAAAAATTCAGTGGAGGCGGACGCTCTGAAAATATCTTAATCCTCAATGGTGAGGAAGCCCACTGAGTCAGTGCAAAAGACTAAGTGTTTTTGACCATTTTCAGCCAGAATTGCTGAGTAGATGATCCAGTTTGGCCTCCTCTGAATCTCAGCATCGTAGATGCCAGCCCTCTGCCAATTCAATTCATTGTGGGTTCCATTAGACTCCAGAGCTCGTTACAGCCTTCGTTAAACATAGACAAAAGAACTCGATCTCAATAAAGGCAAGAGTGACTGCATTTAACATGAAGGCAGCATCTGACTAAATGAAGGATCAAAGATAAATTAAGTCAATGGGAATCTGGAGTAAACTCTCCACTGTTTATCATAAGCTCAGAAGTCAGGAGTTCACTAATGATTGAGCAGTGCACAGCATCATGCTCAGAAACCAAAGCAGTCCAGGCCTGGATATGTGAAGACCTAGTTAACATTATGGTACCACTGGTGAGGTGCAGTAACAATGATATCTATTGAG
>NW_025966985.1:0-4738 GCF_021869965.1 Rhincodon typus | reverse complement strand
TCCATAACTACCTCAATAGATATCATTGTTACTGCACCTCACCAGTGCAATACATCAATAGGAACCTAGATTCACATTCAAAACTGGGCAGAATTACATTGCAGAGACACACAGTCACACTCCAAGCAGAACTGTATTATGTGCATAGACACACGCATCAGCTAAAATTCTATCACATAGTCAAAAATCTCCCACTTAATTTTGTTGCAATCAATCTAAATCACGTGCTAGGTTGAGTGCTGCAACGAGTCCTTCGCTCTTTAGACTTGGGCTCATGGCATTTACCCTTGTATCAAAGTTTGCCTGTACTCCAAGCACAGAAGCTTTAACTAGTATGAATGAAAGGTGTCATGAATATTTCCTAATAATCTTTCATCTCAGTTCTCCAGATGTACAAGAAATCATCCATGGTTAATTTGTCTTTTATTATTGCATACAAAGTTTATGATCTACATTTAGGTCTGCACCACTCTTTTGTACAACATTCACAGAACAAAGTAAACAAAAAAGCTTATTTGAACACTTTCAATATGTAAAGAAAATTAAACTGTAAACATGACTTTGTTCCCCCACAGCAAATCGTGGTGCTGAAGAAAGGTTTTCCAGTGAACTCTAGGTCCTAGTGAGAGAACCCTTTGTCAGTTGTACTGCAGTTTGGGCCTGGGAATAGCTTGGACCACTTCGTAATGCATCAACATTTAGATAACATGATCCACAACATTCATGCACCACTAGAGATATGCAGAACTCTTGAGCAATGCAGAGCCAGCATATCACAGCATTTTGTCTGGTTTCCTCCTTTTTTGCTTGGAACCTGGAAAACAGCATGTGCCATAGAGTTGCAGTACACACAGAAAAGTGACCACCAGTTTGGGATTTATGACTACTGTTGTTCTGTTTGAAAACTATACATTCTACTGTATTGACATGGCAGTGGTTCACTCCAGTAGAAGTTTTCAATCTGCTTTTTACTGCATGGCTACAAAACCGCTTCAGCAGCAATACAAACAGATTACACTGACTGACATTAGCAGAAGAACCCATCAGTGACATTACAGGACCCTACAAACATGTACCAGCCACCAAATAAATCAAATACTGGACATTTCAAACCACTGCTAGGAAATGGGTATACGAATGCTTATGGTGGTAATCCTTCCGGTCTCCAACCCTTGGGCAAACAACTTGTGGCAGCACTTTCCATCTGCAAATTTGGAACATAAATCTCACTGCTCTTTCCAAACCTGGAGCTGCAGGAGATCTATTAAGAATGCTAGGGCAAATTATGCATACTGTGGGTAAAAGATGAGTGACCTGGGCGTCAGCATATGAAATAAATACAACAACAAATGATTTCAAGTTAGCACTCCCCACACAATCTGTCTTTGACCCATTAGGCAGCAAGAGGAAGAATTTTTCTTAAACATCAACAGAATTTTGTTTTCAGAGCTACACAAACTGTAGTTAGACAACTAACTGATCACCTTATTCAAGGTGAAGGCAGCGTAATAAATATTGCAAATACAAACTGCCAGCTGAGTTTAGAATTTAGTTTGAATGACGAGAAAGTTACTCAAGATGCGGTTAACAATTTGCAAGGAAACTAATAAATTGTTTTGGAAAACAATTACAATATCCTTCAGTAAGAGAAAATTCTCCTCAGGTTTAAACAAAATGATGGTGGGTTGATGGAATGGCTTTTCGGGTGTGCAAAATGGTAGAGAATTGCACTTTTTCTGAGAACAGGGAGAAAAGACAGTACAAAAATGTGAGAACTATACCAAGTTACAACAAAATCGATAACATGGGCAACAAAAATAAAATTTCAATAAAGATGCTTAAACAACTGGAACTCAAGTCCCTGAATAGCCATCCCTGAATTGGTGAAATGGCTCATCACCTGGTGGTTAAAACCTCAAATGAATTCTTGTTCGATGTGATTACATTTTGGTGAATAGCCAGTGTCTAATTCTGTTTATTTTTAAGATCAGTGCAAAACAGTTTGTAACTAGATCTGCAGTTCTTCAGTAAACAAAATGGTGCATTTTCTAACAGCTTAGTGTATGCACCTACATGAAGGGTTCCTTCAGGAAGAACAGTAGAATCTGGACTGTAAACAAAACTGCTATTTCCCCCACTGCCCCTCCCACTCTTCAGCTGACGATGGCATGTCTTCACAGTGCAGCAGGACTGTCACATTGGGGTCCCATGACAACATTATTTTAGTCAAAATTTTCCAAATCACTGGGATGTCTGCCAGGCTGGTAGGGGCAGGGGCGGGGAGGGGCTTCTTTGGTGGGGGGGGGGGGGGGGGGGGAAGATGCAGGGTGGTTTGGGGGTGGGTATCTGGAATGTGGAAAGGTGACCTACTCCCTTTTCCAGGGCTTCTGTCCTACTTGAATTAAACCTACAATGCAGCTACCCACAAGTGCAAAAGAATCTCAAACTAAATTAATAGCTATACTAAGTTGTAGGAGTCACAGTACTATATTAATAATCCTTTTGCTTTGTTTGAATATTTCAAATAAATAGAATTCTGACCTAAACCAAATGGGCTGGGCTCTAACTTCATGATTTCTTGTCTACCTACTCACATAGGTATTATTTTTGTTCATCAAAGCAAAGTAACATCTTATTACAACCAGATCCATTAGTAATAGATTATTCAAGGTATGAGATTCCATCTCATATGCAATGGATCCATCACAGAAGTATTGTCCTTACACAGTTATTAGGAAATATTCAATTTCCTCTCCAATACTGGGCAGTCTAATGCCAGTTTCGTTTTCAGGAATGATTATACATTGCAGCAGCTTCTGGCCAGCAACCACAGTGTAAAGTCTAGTCCATGGATTCCATCTTAATGCTCACTCACTCCCAAGCTTGGGGTGGAAATTCATTGATGTCTGCCATGACCTCGATCGGTGCTTCTCTGTGATTATACATCAGCTTCAGTCTCATCCTCAGTGGGTGCTTTAAGAAGGGGAGAAAAGAATTCTTTAGGTCAAACTTCAAATGTATTGTTGAACTGCAACTACCTTGCATGCATGCACTCTGGAAAAGTACTGGAGGAGAAGGTTCCAGCACTAACCTCACGTTAATGTTGTTCTGAAATTATCTAAACAGAAGAACTGCAGAAAATAAGAGCAAAAATGGAAGACTTTGAAATTAATTTGACACATCCAAATATACTACTTCACAAAAGACAGTCCAAGTGAAATCAAAACAAAAGTTTCCTCCTTTCTGACAAACTAAATGGAGATGTTATTCAAAGTCACTCCATTTGGTTCAGCACATTTTGGAATATTGTACTTCTATTATTGGCTAGCTTTTTGGAGATCCCAAAGTGAAACCTCCAATTATGGCTTTGTTGTCAGAAATTCTCACTTGGGTGACAGATAAACACTAGAAGGCCAAAACCCCAGGATATTCTTTAGCAAATGAATGCTCATTTAATACAAAATAACAGAGGTCAGGAGAATGGGTCATCTCAGTGCAAGGTAAGAGTTGACCTATAGACAATCCTTTGGCCCCAGCTTTGATCCATTGCTTTCTCAAAAGATGTAATTTTATATCACACTATGGTTGCACATAAATCTGTAACTTGCCCAACTGGATATTCTTGTCATTAGGTTATTCGATCAAGTTGCAACTACAGCTGGGTCTGACTTTTCCTCAATACTCTCATGCACTTTCTAGCACTTTTCCTTAAAGTCGAGATGTAAGTGGTAACAGTGATTTGCAATGGATCTAAATACTCACTAAGCCTCAAGAAGTTAGCTCTTTTATCTCTATGTAATCAATACTCATTTACATCTACTTATTGATGAACTACGTAAATCTAAATATTCTGAACATCCAAAGAAACTCTCAAGGAGCAACCTGCCTGAAAAGGTGTCAATTGCTCATTTGGAGGCTGTTTCATGACATAACCAAGTGGCCACTGTTTCCATGCAAGCTTAGGTGGGTTGTTCAATCACAGCTGCCCTCACTGTCTTTAGCTAATGTTAGGGAATCTTTCTGATTTATTCCCTCTCTGGGCCAGAGATGCTGTGGTGAGCTGTAGTACCTTAAAGTTGAACACAAGTCATTCTAATCTAAATGCTTAGTTTCATTGTGCTCTGTGCATTTATCATCGAGAGAAAATTAACTAAAAATATGTGATTTTGAGTGCAAGAGAAGCTTAGCATTAAAAACAAGGAACAAAATCAGAAGTTGCTGGAAAAACTCAGCAGGTCTGGCAGCACCCCTGAAGCAAAAAAAAAAAAATCAGGTTAACACTGTGGGTCCGGTGATGCTTCCTCATGCAGACCCGAAACGTTAACTCTGATTTTTTCCTTCACAGGCGCTGCCAGACCTGCTGAGTTTTTCCAGCAACTTCTGATTTTGTTCCTGATTTACAGCATCCGCAGTTCTTTCAGTTTTTATTAAGCTTAGCATTAAACCTGGAATTACTATCATAAGAATTAGCCTAACATTAAAAGGCAGTTGCACTCAAACAACATGATGGATCCATGTACAATACCAGTGCACTTCCAGTAAGTATATTCACTTCCTGTAATACTCAACTGCCCCTCATTTTTGTTGCTAGCTCCCCATTATAAAACAGTATGTTCTGTCAGCGATGCCATGGGAGATCTATTAGAATTAAATAGATAAAACTAGTGACAATGAGTAGAAACGGCACCAGTTCACAAGATAAATTCACCTGAAGCGGAATGAGCTTTGATTTTCTTCC
>NW_025966984.1:0-26825 GCF_021869965.1 Rhincodon typus | reverse complement strand
CCCTTTACATATGACCGAAGAAAGGTTCCTCAGGAATTAAAATGTAAAACAGAGCCCCCAGCAAGAAACAATAAAAGACAAAGCCCCATTTAAATTACATGTCAAATATAGAGCTCCTTGTAAATAAACCCTGAAACACAGTACACTCTGCAAATCCTCCCTAAAACTGTGCTTCCAGTAAATAAACCCTCAGAGACGCCTGTAAACAAGCCCTCTGACAGAGAACCCTTTCAATAACCAGTAAAACAAGGAGCTTAATTCAAATAATCCGTAAAACAGGACCCCCTGTAATTATACCCTCAAATACACAGACCCTTTCAAATGACCTCTAAAACAGATGCCCGAGGAAGTAGAATGCAAAACACAGGGCTCCGTCTAAATAAACGCGAAAACACAGAGCACCTGTCAATACAACCCTGCACAAATCCGACCTGTAAATTATCCATAAAACAGGGCCCCTTACAAATAAACTCTCAAAGACACAGTTCGCTATAAATAAAGAGCCCCCTGTAAATAAATATCAAAACACATCGGAAAAACCGGAAGCACTGCGGATGCTGCAAATCAGGAAAAAATGCAAAGTTGCAGGAAAAGCTCAATAAGTCTGGCAGCATCTGTGAGGGAAAAAACAGAGTTAACATTTCGGGTCAGGTGATCCTTCCTCAGAACCTCTGGCTGGCGCGTCTTTAGTCATGCAGTGTCAATCGCCTTAAAATATGCTTTTCTCTGGTTTTTGTGAGGCACAATAACATTATAACATAAGAACATCAGAACTAAGAGCAAGAGTAGATCCTCTGGCCCCTCGAGCCTGCCCCGCTATTCAATACGATCATGGCTGATCTTTTTGAGACTCAGCTCCACTTACCCGCCCGCTCACCATAAACCTTAATTCCTTTACTGTTCGTAAATTTATCTCGCCTTGCCTTAAAAACATTCAGCGAGGTCGCTTCAACCGCTTCACTGGGCAGGGAATTCCACCGATTCCCAACCCTTTGGGTGAAGAAGTTCCTCCTGTCCTCAGTCCTCCATCTGATTCTTTTATTTTGAGGCTATGCCCGCTAGTCCTAGTTTCACCTGCTGGTGGAAACAACCTCCCTGCCTCCAACTTATCTATTTCCTTCATAATCTTGTATGTTTCCATAAGATCTCCCCTCATTCTTGTGAATTCCAATGAGTTTAATCCCAGCCTACTCAGTCTCACCTCATATTCCAAACCTCTCAACTCTAGAATCAACCGAGTGAATCTCATCTGCACCCCGTCCAGTGCTAGTGTATCCCTTCTTAAAGGAGACCAAAACTGCACACTGTACTCCAGGTGCGACCTCACCAGGACCCTATACAGGTGCAGCCTTACCCCGCTGTTTTTAAACTCTATCCCTCTGGCAATGACAGACAAAATTCTATTTGCCTTTTTAATTACCTGCTGCACCTGCAATACTACTTTTAGCGATTCATGAACAAGGACACACAAGTCCCTGTGCACAGCAGCATTTTGCAATTTTTTACCATTTAAACCACAGTCCTTTTTTTTTGTTATTCCTGCCAAAATGGATGACCTCACATTTATCGACATTGTACTCCATCTGCCAGACCATTGCCAACTCACTTAGACGATATATCCCTCTGCAGACTTTCAGTGTCTTCTGCACACTTTGTTCTACCGCTCATCTCAGTGTCATCTGCAAATTTTGACACACCACACTTAGTCCTCAAATCCAAATCATCTATGTAAATTGTAAACAATTGCAGTCCCAACACTGATCCCTGAGGCACACCACTAGCCTCTGACCGCCAACCAGAAAAACACCCATTTACCCCTACTCTTTATTTTCTACTCGTCAATCATCTTCTATCCATGACAATACATTACCTGTAATATCGTGCAATTTTATCTTATGTCGCAGCCGTTGGTGTGGCACCTTGTCAAATGCCATCTGGAATTCCAGATGCACGACATCCACATGTTCCCCATTGTCCACCATGCAAGTAATGTCCTCAAAGAATTCCACCAAGTTAGTTAAACATGACCTACCCTTCATGAACCCATGCTGGGTGTTCCCAATGGGACAATTTATATCCAGTTGTCTTGCTATTATATTCCTTAATGATGGATTCAGACATTATCCCCACAACTGAAGTTAAGCTAACTGCCTACAATTACCTGTTTTTTGCCTCCTTCCTTTTTAAAACAGTGGCTTCACATTGGCTGTTTTCCAATCTGCGGGAACCACCCCAGAGTCCAGTGAATTTTGGTAAATAATTACGAGTGCAAGCCTCTTTACTGTTGTACTAAAGGTCCTCCAAAGCAATACACCCACAAGCGCTCTGTATTACCACTCTTGCGCTCTCATTCATTCATAACTTTATTGACAACTTACGAGCGTACTATGTTTACTATTATCGCATTTCATTCATTCATAAAACTGCGATCTTGTCATACTTTTCTCTATTAAAGGGAGACTAAATTAAAATGTTCCTTCCACCCCATTTACTGCCTTTTCACAGCTTTAATCCTCACGGCCTTATTTTGTTAACAGTTGCCAAACCTGTGTCTACATCAGAGTCTATCCCTGAGTATGTGCTAATTTTGTAATCTATTCAGAACAATACCATCGTGTCAACCGATGCTATGAAAAAGCATAATATTAATCAGCCCTCAGCAACCTTCTCCCAGGACTTGAATAGCTTGCAGGACATCAAACAAGTCTTCTGCGTTAGCAGAGATAGTAGGAAATGCAGATGCTGGAGAATCTGAGATAGCAAGGTGTCGAGCTGGATGAACACAGCAGGCCAAGCAGCAGTGGAGCAGGAAGGTTGACGTTTCGGGCCGAGATCCTTTTTCAGAAATGGGGGAGGGGAAGGAGGTTCTGAAATAAATAGGGAGAGACGGGGAGGCGGGTAGAAAATGGATAGAGGAGAAGATAGGTGGAGAGGAGACAGACAGGTCAAAGAGGCGGGAATGGAGACAGTAAAGGTGAGTGTAGGTGTGGAGTCAGGGAGGAGATAGATCAGTCCAGGGAGGACAGACAGGTCAAGGGGGCGGGATGAGGTCAGTAGGTAGGAAATGGGAGTGGCGCTTGAGGTGGGAGGAGGGGAGAGGTGGGAGGAAGGACAGGTTAGGGAAGCGGGGACGAGCTGGCTGGTTTTGGGATGCGGTAGCGGGAGGGGAGATTTTGAAGCTTGTGAAATCCACATTGATACCATTGGGCTGTAGGGTTCCCAAGCGGAATATGAGTTGCTGTTCCAGCAAACTTCGGGTGGCATCGTTGTGGCACTGCAGGAGGCCCAGGATGGACATTTTGTCTGAGGAATGGGAGGGGGAGTTGAAATGGTTCGCGACTGGGAGGTGCAGTTGTTTAGTGCAAACCGAGCGTAGGTGTTCTGCAAAGCGGTCCCCAAGCCTCCGCTTGGTTTCTCCGATGCAGAGGCGGCCACAACGGGAACTGCCGATGCAGTATACCACATAAGCAGATGTGCAGGTGAACATCTGCTTGATGTAGAAAGTCTTCTTGGGGCCTGGGATGGGGGTCAGGGGCGAGGTGTCGGGGCAGGGGTAGCACTTCCTGCGGTTGCAGGGAAAAGTACCGGGTGTGGCGGGGCTGGAGGGGAATGTGGAGCGGACAAGGGAGTCACGGACAGAGTGGTCCCTCCGGAAAGCAGATAAGGGTGGGGAGGGAAAACTGTCTTCGTGGCGGGGTCGGATTGCAGATGGCGGAAGTGTTGGAGGATGATGCGTTGGATCAGGAGGTTGGTGGGCTGGTGCGTGAGGACGAGGGGGATTCTGATTTGGTTGTTTTTGCGAGGAAGGGTTTTGAGGGATGACTTGCGGGAAATGCGGGAGACACGGTCGAGGGCGTTCTTGACCACTGAGTGGGGGAAGTTGCAGTCCTTGAAAAACGAGGACATCTGAGATGTACGGGAGTGGAATGCCTCATGCTGGGAGCAGATGCGGTGGAGGTGAAGGAATTGGGAATAGGGGATGGCATTTTTGCAGGAAGGTGGGTGGGAGGAGCTGCATTCTCGGTAGCTGTGGGAGTCCGTTGGCTTGAAATGGATATCAGTTTCTTGGTGGTTGCCAGAAATGGAAACAGAGAGGTCCAGGAAGGACAGGTATTAGAGATGATACAGGTGAACTGAAGGTTGTTGTGGAAGGTGTTCGTGCAGTGGATGAACTGTTCGAGCTCCTCGTGGGAGCACGAGGCGGCTCCGATACCGTCATCAATACAATGGAGGAAGAGGTGGGGTTTAGGCCAGTGCAGCTCCGGAAGAGGAATTGTTCCATGCAACCTACAAAGAGGCAGGCATAGCTTGGGCCCATTCTGGTACCCATGACCACCCCCTTTGTCTGTAGGAAGTGGGAGGAATTGAAAGAGAAGTTGTTGAGGGTGAGGACGAGTTTGGCGAAGCGGATGAGGGTGTCAGTGGTGGGGGACTGGTCGGGCCTGCGGAACAGGAAGAAGCGGAGGGCCTTTCGGCCATCTGTATGGGGAATGCCGGTTTATAGGGATTGGACATCTATGGTAAAGGTGAGGTGTTGGGAACCGGGGAATTGGAAGTTCTGGAGGAGGTTGAGGGCGTGGGTGGTGTCACGGACGTACGTAGGGAGTTCCTGGACCAAGGGGGAGAAAATGGAGTCGACATAGGTGGAGATAGGTTCGGTGGGGCAGGAGCAGGCGTAGACAATTGGTCGACCAGGGCAGTCAGGTTTGCTGGAAAAGCTCAGCAGGTCTGGCAACATCTGTAAAGGAGAAAACAGAGTCAACGTTTTGGTTCCGGCGACCCTTCCTCAGAACTTCAGTACACTGCCGACACTGAGGTACTATCTCACTCCAACCCTCTCAGTGCTGCAATAACCCAGATTTGATCCTCTATTCGCGTGGCACTCCCTCAGGACTGATCCTGTAATCGTGTGGCGCTGCCTCAGTAATGACCGTGAGACAGCACTGCGCTTCCACGTTGCTGACTGTCTGACAAACAGGCACTGCCTCAGATCTGACTTGCTTACTATGAGGTACTATCTGAATCTGATTATCTCGCAGTGCTTTACTGGGGGCTCTGTTATTTAGTGTTGATTTACAGTGGGCCGTGTGTTTTAGCTTTCATGAACTGGAGTCTATGTGTTTTAAGGTTTTTTTTTGCAGTCGTCTGTTTGAGGGTTTCAGGGAATTTTAGGGAGGATTTATAGGGTTTATTTACAGGGAGCTCTATAACGTACACTTTATTTACAGCGGGCTCTGACTTTTATGGTTTCTTTACTGGGGGTTGTCCCGGCCCCAGCCTCCATCCCCAGCCTATCCCAGCCCCGCCCCCAGCCCGCGGAACTGACCATCACCCCGGCCCGCAGCCTGTCCCGGTGCCCGGCCCGAACCCCAGACTGTTCCAGACCCGGCCGTGGCCCCCAGCCCCCGACACGAATCCCATCCTGTCCTGGCCCGGAACACAAGCCCCCAAACCCCACCCCCACCCTCGCCTGTCCCGGCCCCAAACCTAACCAAAAACTTAGCCCCAATCCTAAGCCTATAACTGACGCCTGATCCCAGAACCGAGCCTTCAACCCCCAGCCAAATCCCGGCCGACAGCCTGTCGCAGCCCCGGCCTGGCCCGGCTGGACCCAATCCGGAGCCCCAGCCCAAAACATCGCCGTAAACCTAGCCTCAGCCTCATGCCTCCGACCCCGGCCCCAAACCTAATCAAAACCTTTGCCCCAACCTGGACACTGACTCTGAACCCGGCCACAGACACCCAGCCTGATCCGGCCCGGCCCGACCCAATCCAGGGCCCCAGACCAGACCATCACCGTAAACCTCGCCTTAGCCTCGGCCCTACGCAACGGCCCCAGACCCCAGCCTTCAGCCCCTCTCCCAGCTGTAACCCTAAACCCGGCCCCAGACCCCAGCCACCAGCCTGTCGCAGCCCCAATCCTGCCGCAGCTTGTCCCCGACCCTAACCTTAACTCCAGACTGTCCTGGCCGCGGCCACCGGACCCTGACCTGAACCCACAGCCCTCGGCCCGAAACCTGTCGCGGCCCAGGCCCAAGCTCCCTGCCCCGCCCCTACCCCACCCTGCCCAGATGCCAGCGACCCAGACCCAGACCCAGCCATTAGCGAACCCCCAGCCCAACACTCCCCCGCAGCCTGTCGCAGCCGTGACCCTGATCCTAACCTCAACCAAGGCCCTGAGCCTGACCACGAGCCAGACTCCGAAACCGAGCCGGACCCCGACCCCGACCCGCTTAAGGTCCCAGCACCTAGCCCGCAGCCCCGACTCTAACCCCTGCCTGTCCCAGACCCGTTCCACTACCTAACTCTAACCCAAGCCGCAGCCTGACCCGGCCCTCATCCTTAGCCCTAAACCCAGCCTGACCCTCTCCTGGCCCCGACTGTCCTGTGCCCTGGCCCTCGGCCATCCCACCACCCCTATCCCCCACTCCCTCCCACCTCCCCCGACTGAGCTTGTCCCGGTCCTGGTCCCAGCGCCCAAGCTGCAGCCTCAACCCTGACCTCAACTCTAACCCTCGCCTCAGCCCTAACCCAAACCATAGCCCCACCCTGACACTCATCTGGTCTTAACCCTAACCTGTCTGAAAGTAACTACTGAGGAAGTGCCTCAATGGTCAATACTCACGCAGTGCCTCAATGTAAAGGGGTCAGAATTGACAGCCTCATTGTCAGAAGGTCAGTGAGAGTGCTTCACAGCAGTGTCACTGCTGAGGGACTGTCTCTATGTTAGAGAGTCCAGTGGGGTGCAGAGTCTCAATATAACGGGGTGAGAAATAAGGGAGTGCAACAAGTTTGCAGGACCATTACTGAGATAGTCTAGTACAGTGAGAGGGTCAGAATTGAGCAAGGGACTCCAGGTAACGGGATCAGAACTGTGGGATGGCTCCATGATTAGCAAGTCAGCACTGACTATTGAAGCACTGTAACAACATCAATACGGAGGCAATGCTTCTTTCGAAAGGTGTCCGAATTGAAGGGACTCCAAACAATCAGAGGGTCATGACTGTGATATTATGATCAGCCAGTCACTACTAAGGGACTGCCTTATTGTCAGTGTGTCAGTACTGAGGCATTGTTCATTGTTCAGAGGGTTCGTCGCAGGGGAATGACTCATTGTCAGAGTTGGTGTTGTGAGGCAGTTCCTCAGTGTATCGGTGTGGGAATTGAGGGTTTGCTACACAGAGAGGGTCAGTGCAGCTGTATCAGAGGATCAGTGCTGAGGCATTGCCTCACGATAAAGGCATCAAAAGTGAGGTAGTGCGAAACGATTACAGGGTCACTAAGACATTGCAGCACTGTGACAGTGTCAGAACTGATGGACTGTTTCATTGTCAGAGGGGCATTACTGAGGGATTGAAGCACTATCAGAGCTTTAGTACAGAGGGAGTGCTTCATTGTCAGAGGGTCAGTACTGCAGAAGTGCATTACTGTCAGACAGAGCCAGTTCCTAATTGTGCAGGGGTCAGAACTGGGGCAGTGCATCATTGTAAGGGCATCAGGATTAAGGGCGACCTCACATTTAGAGGGTCAGCCCTGAGGTAGGGTTTCATTATCATTGTGTAACTAGGGCACTGGCATATTGTCAGCTGGTCAGTTCTGAGACAGAGTCTCTTTGTCAGTGGGTCAGCACTTGAGGCTGAGCTTCAGTGTAATCGTGTCAGAATGGAAGGTTTGCCACAGACTGACAGTAAGTACTGAGGGTATTTTAGCTCTATCAGGGTCAGAACCCAGGCAGTACCTCATTAACAAAAGTTCACTTCTGCAGCAGTGAGAGAGGGCCAGACTGAAGGAGTGCCTCCTTGTCAGATGGTCAGTTCTGACACACTGCTCCTTTGTCAGAGTGTCATTGGTGAGGCAGTGCCACTTTTTAATGGGATCAGAATTGTCAGCGGGGCAGGACTGAGCGCGAGCCTCATGATCAGAGGTCAATACTGAGAGAGTGTCCTGACAGAGATTCATTCCGAAGGGTGTGCTTCATTGTCAAAGAGTCCATTCTGAGGGAGGGCATCATGTGAGAATACTGAGGGAAATGCAGTGTTACAGGGATAGGTTAAGGGGATGGGTCAGATGCGCTTAGGAGGGTCAGTGTGAACTTGGGTTTCATGGCCTGTTTTACACTGTGGGGATTCTATGATTCTGATGAGAGGATCAGTGCTGTGGCATTTCAGCAAAGGTGGAGGGTAAGGTCAGTGGGAGTGCATAATTGTCAGAGGATCAATACTGAGGTTGAGGCAGAGCCAGGGAACTATAGACCAGTGAGCCTCTGGACTGACATTCCAGTCCTACCTCAGAACTGATCCTCTGACAGAGCTGCACTTCCTCACGACTGACTCTGTAACCGTGAGGCACACCCTCAATCCTGACCCCATTTCAATGAGGCACTGCCACAATATTGACCCTCTGACAATGAGGCACTCCCTCAGTACTGACCCAGTGACTATAATGCACTCCTACATTTCTGACGCTATGTCAACGAGGTCTGAAGTCGTACGACACCAGGATACAGTCAACAGGTTTATTTGAAAACACAAGCTTTTGGAGCCTCACTCCGCCTTCAGTCCAACATCGACACCAACACATCGTGGCAATGAGATCTGACAGTGCTTCCATTTCTTAGAGCAAAACCACTAATTATGTGGCCCTCCATCCATTCTGATCACATTACGTTGAGGCACTGCTTCAGAATGGACCCTTCGTACTCACCCACTGACAGTGCTGACTACATGTACTGACTGTCTAAAATTGAGCACTCCCTTGATTCTGACTCTCACAATGAGGTACTCGCTCAGTACCAATGCTCTGACAGTGAAGCACTTCCTCCAAACTGACCTGCTGACAACGAGGCAGTCCCTCAGGACGAGTCTTCTGATTGATCTGCGGTACCTCCGTACAGATTATCTGAACGTGTGCGACCCCTTCAATCCCTACCCTCTTACAACGAGACAGTGCCTCAGTAATGACCCTCTGACAATGAGGCAATGCCTCAGAACTGATCCAGTTAGAGTGCTGCACTACCACAGAACTGAACATCGAAGCATGTGGCACACTCCGATCCGACCCCCTTACAATCAGGTACTGCCTCTGTATTGACCCTCCGACAATGATGCACACCCTCTGTCCTGTACGTTTGACAAACAGGCACTGACTCAGTAATAACTCCCGATAATGAGGCATTCTATCGGGACTGATCATATGATATTAAGGCACCTGTTCAGTGCTGACCATATGATAAGGAAGCATTCCCACAGTTCTAAACCACTGACAGTGCTGTCATACCTCAGGACTGACCCTCCCATCATGTGACAAATCTTCAATTTTGGCATCTGCGTAATGAGGCACTGCCTCAATCCTGACCCTCTGACAATAATGCACTCCCACATTTCTGACGCTCTGACAATGAGGCTTTCATTCAACATTCACACTGTGATAGACCTGCAAAATCTCAGCACTGGCTGTCCAATCAAGAGGCGTATTCTCAATTCTAACCCTGTTGCAATGAGGTACTGCTTCAGTATTGACCCTCTGCCTCTGTGTCATTTTAAACCCGATATTATCTGTCTTCGGAGTGTCCACAAAACCATTTTGAAGTCAAAGTAATCCTTTGAAAGATGGTGAAGTAGTAACAGTGTTGTTTTAACGGTGTTTTTAATAAATTTCAGGTAATTTCTGGACACATCAAATCACAAAATTACAGGAGGGGAAGGGGCCATTTGGCCCATCATACTGAGTTGACTCTATCATCACATGAAAATCTTTTTTCCGCCTGTCACTGCACACCATTTTCATCCAATGCCCTCTCTCCGTCTCCATTGAAACTCATTCATCACACTTACAGCAGTGTACTCCATAACCTAACTACACACTGTGTGATAAAGCTCTTCTCCGAGCGAGGATATCTTCTCCCTATCTACTATTTTTCGCCCATTCACGATTTCAAAAAAACCTCAGTTCCATCTCCTCTCAGCCTGCTGTAGAGAGAGAACAGTCCCAAACTCTTCAATCTATTCTTGTATCTGAAGCTTTTCCTACCTGGAACCATTTTAGTCATATCCAGCACATCAACGCATATGCCTTTTTCCTATAATGTGCAGGCCATAACTGTGCACAATAGTACAGCTGAGATTTAACTTACCTTGTAGAAGTTCAATATAATCAACTTCTTCGTCGTATACTCTATACCCCAATTATTAAAGGCTTTATGCTTTATTTATTGCTCTCTCCAGCTGTACTGCTACCAACATTTCAACTGTGCACGTCCATACTCCTATTTTACATTGGTAGGAAAAACACTTGAAAGACAAAGTGTATCACCTTACACTTCTCCGCATTGTACCTAATCTTCCACCGATCTGCCCACTCCAACAACTTTTCAATGCACTTTTGGATTTCCACACAATTCTTCTCACAATGTACAATTGTGAAGTTTAATGGCATGCAAACTTGGAAATTGCCCCCTGTACACCACGATCAAGATAATTAATTATCTATCAGGAACGACAAACGTCCCAGTAGCAGCCCCTGGAAATTCCACTACAAACCTACTTGCCAGCCTGAAAAATATCCATTCACCATTATTGAAATATTGGACTGGACAAAGAGGAAGGCATTCTTTCTTTGAATAATGCCACAGGCTTTTTAATATCCATTTCTGAATCTCATTGCATCATATATCCAGTAACGTAGCAATTCTTTGATAATGTCAGACGAGATCATACTCTGTAATAACCAGAATGACGCATGAGCCCTCAATTGCCAAGCATCTGAGTCATGAACGCAACCTTCGGGGCCTCAGAAATGCCAAGTGGAAATGCTTTGTGTGTACAGTCTTTTATCAAATCCTTCAGCCAACAGAGAAGCTGCCTCCATGGCTGGAATGTCTTCACAAAAGGATTGTTTTTGCAGGCCTACCGGGTAAGAGAAGAGAAGTCTTCAAAGGACTGCAGTCAAAGTAAGTTTGAGAGACTGATTCTGTGGTGCCACTCTTGATTAAGTGGTTTGACAAAGTTCGCATGGTAGACTGGTTAACAAGTTTAGATCACATGGCATACAGGGAGAACGAGACGTCTGGATTCAAAAATTGATTAGAAGGTAGGAGAGAGGGTGGTGGTCGAGGGTTACTTTTCAGATTGAAGGCCTGTGACCCGCGGGTTGGAGTGTTTGAGCTATAAGGAGAGGCATGAATAGGCGGGGGCCATTCTACCTGGAGTGTCAGAGGGTGAGGAGGACTTTATAGAGGTTTATAAAATCATGAGAGCATGGATAGGGTGAACAGTCAGGGTCTTTTCCCCAAGTTAGGGGAGTCCAAAACTAAAGGTCATGTGTTTATTTTGAAATGGGAAGTTTTAAAAGGGACCTAAGGGGCAACATTTTCAATTAGAGGGTGGCACATGTATGCAATAAGCTGCCAGTGGAATTGGTGAAGGATAGCACAACATTTCAGAGGGAAGTGAATGGCTCTACGAATAGGGCGGTTTGAGGGATATGGTCAAACGGAATAGAGTAATTTTGGTTATCTGGTCAGTATGGACGAGTTGGGCTAAAGTGTCTGTTTTCATATTGTACGTCTGCGATTCCATGACTCCATGTTCCACTGACAATAAGGCTGTTTCTCAGTAACATCTTCTGAGAACGAGGCACTCCCACACTGCTGCAAATACGTCAGTGCCAACCCTCTTAATATGTGGCACTCCCTCAGTTCTAACCCATTGACCGTGACACAATGCCTCTGGTCTCACTGTCTGATCAGTTGGCACTCCCTCAATTCCAACACCTACACAATGAGGCACTGCCTCCGTATTGACACTCTGACTCCTACAGATCTGACTCACTGACAGTCCTGTATTGTTAGTCCTGACCCTTTAATCATTTCGCACTCCCTCAATTCTGGCCCCATTACATTGAGGAACTGACTCAGTCTTAACCCTCTGACAATGAGGGGCCCCATCAGTACTGAACTTCTGACTGTGCTTCAATACCTCAAGACTGACCCTCTGTCAATAAAGCATTCTGTCAGTTCGACCTTCTCGAAGTGCTGCAAAACCCCAGCACGGCTCCTGTAATCAAGTGGCACTCCTTCAATTCTAACCTCTTTCGGATGTGGCACTGCCTCAATGTTGACCCTCTGACAATGAGGAACCCTCTCAGGACTAAATGTCTAATTATGTGGCATACCCTCAATTCTGAACCCTTTACAATGAGGGGATATTCACTGATGTTTGCACAGTGTTCAGAACATTTCGCAGCTCGTCAGATACTGAAGCAGTCCTTGTTCAAATGCAACAATACCTGGCTTGGGCCAACAAGTGCAAATAACATTTGTGTCACACAATACAACCATCTCCAATAAGAGACAATATAACCACTTCCCCTTGGCATTCTACAGTGCTACCATCACTGAATCCCCACTGTCAACATCCTGAGGGTCATCATTGACGAGAAACTCAACTGCACTCACCACATAAACACAGTGCAAGACCATTTCAGAAGCTAGGAATACCACAGGGAGTAATTCTCCGGCTGACTCCTCAAAGCCTGTCCACCATATACAAGGCACAAGTCAGGAGTGTGATGGAACAGTCCCCACTTTCCTGGATGAGTGCAGCCCCAACAACACAAGAAGCTTTAAACCATCGAGGACAAAGCAGCACGCTTGACCGGCACTGCATCCACAAATATCCACTCCCTCTACCACCGACAGTCAGTAGCAGCAGTGTATGCTTTCTACAAGATGCACTGCAGAAATTCACCCAAGATCCTCAGACAAACCCACGACCACTTCCGTCTGGAAGAACAAGTGGAGCATATTAGAAATGCCACCTTCAAATTCCCCTCCAAGCCATTCACCATCCTGACTTGGAAATAAATTGAATCCAACTGTGAAGGAAGACAGTCATCCACCAAGAGGGAGAAAGAGAGAGAGAAAATCTGAGAAATTACAAATGCTGTAGACAAACTAAATTTGTAATCTTCAAATATCCTAATTAATAGCACGAAAGCAGAGAGGGGCAACCATTACATAATCAATGTCACTAAAATACAAGTTGACAGAAACATGTCAGCCCCAGGACATACAGAAGAAAAAATCCCTCTTCTGTATATAATACACAATATTTATCTGTTCTTGTGATGGCAGGCATGGTCTTGTTGAAGAAGGTTGTTTCTGAAAGATGGCTCCTTCACCACCACTCTGTACCAGCATGGGAGTGTGTGTGTGGTCACGGGGCACAGGTTAGTGATGATCTTCTGTTTCCTTCACTGGCTGAATGGTGAAAAGAATGCATCAGTTAGTCAAGTGACCAACTCCCCATGGGTAATGGCGGGGAGAAGGGTTGGAAGAGGTTAAGGGATAAATGTGCGTTGGGAAAACCATCCAAATTGGGGGAGTTATGTTTGAGGCTAATACTATCAGAACGCTGTTGGGTGGGGCAGAGGACGAGGAAAGATGCAGCGCACGTCTGCTCATGTTGTGGAATACTGTTGCACCTGTCAGAGCAGGACATGGAGAGGAAGCAACATAATGAATGCATATGGAACTGAAACATCAAATTTACAGGGCAACAACCTTTCCACCTCCAAGGACTTGGTGCAAATGCCTCAACAACTGAACAGACTGGGAAATTCCAGGAGAGATAGTCACTCGGCAGACTTTTCATCATTCAGAAGGCTAAGGACAACCGGAGCTTCTGAATCTCTCCACATTAAGACACAACTCAGGCGTGTGATGGAATATCCCCACTTGCCTGGACAGGTGCAGCTCCAACAACACAAGAAGCTCAGCACTGTTCAGGATAAAGCAGCCCACTTGATTGGCACCACATCCATAAACATTCTCTCCCTTCACCACCAACACTTAGTCGCAGCAGTGTGTACCATCTACCAGGGACACCGCAGAAATTCCACCAAAAATCCTCAGACAGCACTTTCCAAACACGTGACGACTTCCATCGAGAAGGACAAGGGCAGCAGATACATGGGAATACCACTCCTTACAAGATCCCCTCCAAACATTAAATACATCACCATTCTTTCACTGTCGCTGGGTCAAAACCCTGGACCTCCCTTCCAAACAATATTGTCCTTACGAGCCGCACAGTGGCCAGTGGTCAGCACTGCTGCCTCACAGCACCAGAGATCTGAGTTGAATTCAGTCTCACGTGACTGTGTGTGGGTGTTTGCACATTCTTCCCATGTCTTTGTGGGTTTCCTCCAGGTGCCGCGGGTTCCTCCTACAGACTAAAGATGTATGGATTAGGTGAATTGGCCACGCTAAATTGCCCATTGTGTCCAGGGATGATTAGTTATGTGAATTATACATGGGAAGTGCAGGGTTACAGGGATATATGTGGGGAGGGGTGAAGGGTTAGTCTGCTGGAATGCTTTTTGGAGTCATTATGGACTTGGTGGGCCTAATGACCTGTTTCCACACGGGAGGGATTCTAATGATTGTGGGTCAACTGTCAGCACAAGGACTGGAGTGGTTCAAGAAGGCAGCTAAACACCACTTTCTCATGGGGCAACTAATGGCAGCCAATAAATCTGGACCAGCCAGCTATCTTTAGATCTCCCAAATGAATTTTAAAAACCCTGAAGTCGTCACCCATGGGGTCATTCCAGTCAATCTTGTCTCCTTTGGTTCATAGATACGTAGAAGAATAGGAGTAAGGACTTGGAGCCTGTTCCACCTTTCAACATGATCATGGCTGATCAGTGAACTCACACTGTTTCTACCCACTGTCTTTGTTCTCTTTAGTCCTAAGCAACATATCCAATTTCCCCTTGAAAATAGCAATGGTTTGACCTCAACAGTTCCCAGAGAGAATTCCACAGGCTGACCTCTGTCTGGGTGATGTCATTTCTCCTCATTTCCTAAATGATCTCCTTTTCCTCCTTGACTCTAAGCCCTATTTTTGGACTCCTGAGTCATTGAATACATCCTTACTGCAGCTTCCTTGTCCAGTCCTCTTTAAATTTATAGGTTTCCATCAGATGCCCGTTCTTCTTTTGAACTCCCACGAATATAACACCAACTGATCCAGTCTCCCTTCATCTCTCAGTACCAACATCCCAGAAATCACTCCAGTAAATCTTTCACTCACTATCACTATAACCAATCCATGAATCCCCTCAATAAGGCAGCCAACAAACCATCTGCCTTGTTCACCACCTGCAATAGGGTCAGGGTCATACTTGGTTTCAGCGACGGGTACAAGGACACTAAGGTTTCAGTGCACCCCTCCCTTTCCGAAGCTATCACCCTTCAGATAATAAATGGCTTTTCAGTTTTTGCCCCGAAAGTCAATAACTTCACATTTATCCGAGAGATGATTCATTCGCTATGTACTTACCCACTGTTCAACTCAACTCAACCTGCCCTGAGAACCACCATATCATGGCCCCAACAAACAGGGTAACATACAGAGCCAAGACTGAGGAACAAGCCTCACGGAAGACTTCGTGCAAGGCTCAACAAACATGGTATACCCAGAAACAACCTTCCAACCTCAGGTGTGCACCAGGTTAAAAGTATAGAACTGTGGATGAAGAAAGACCAGGTGCTCGGCAACTAATTAGTCACGAGGAACCATGTGACCACGAGTCCGTGTCCAAACCCCACATGAGCAAAAGAGGGCGGGCGCGACAGTTTAACCAATCAGATGAAAAGGTCTGTGCATGAGCCCCGCCTACGAACAACAGAGTCTCGCCCGTGAGGACCGGTGTGAGGCCCATGATGTGCGGTTGCTCCAATCAGCGAAGTCAGGGGAAAGACTGAATTGAGAAGGAACTTCTTCACCCAGAGAGTTGTTAATCCATGGAATTCCTTGCCCAGATGCTACTTCAGTAAACGTTTTTAAAGATAAGGCAGATATTTTTGAAAAATAAAGGAATTATCGCATACGGTGAGAACGCGGGTAAGTGGATGTGAGTCCACAAAAAGTTCAGCCATGATCTTAGTGAATGGCAGAGCAGGCTCGAAGGGCCGGACGGCCTACTCCTGCTCCTAGTTCTTATGGCCTAAAGCCAGACCATGATCACGATCACGCCCACACCGAGGAAAGAGCACCAGCGGAGGTGAAGATAGGTGCGTGCCCCTGCAAGAGCGAGGTCTCTTGTTTTCAAATTCTGAACCGTCACCGTCATCATCGACACCGTTCACCGCACCACCACCCCTCGATAACGCAGCCCCTCCCTCGGCCCCGGACCCCCGCCCCCAATCTGTGGAAAGAGGAAGTTACTGTTTTGAGTCCAGTGAAACGTTTTGCAATTGAAGTGAAGTCGAAATTTGATGGATATGATCCTGTCGAAAGGGGATAGAGAAATACATGGAACAGAAGGGATTATTACCGTAAATTAGAGAGTGAGGGGGTTTGCAGATCGAAGTGTGCCAATGAATAAAAGGGGAAAGAGATTGGTAAAAATTGTAGAGGAGAGACAAAGCATTGCTCCAGAGCAGGTGCTAATGGTGGAATGAAGATCTGATTGAAAAGGAAATAAAGCATGAAGACAGGATGCAATCACTAGGAGAAAGTATATCCAATCAGAGGACTGTGTTAATGGATCTAAAGCTGTTGAACTCAGTACTGAATGCCGACCAATGTTTTGTCTCTTCTCAACAACCATTACCACTGCCTTTGTGTTCTGTGGAAGGATCACCCGACCTGGATATTTAACTCTGTTTTTATGCCTCCACAGATGCTGCCAGACCTGCTGAACATTTCCAACAGCTTCTGTTTTCGTTATGGTGTTCAGAATTCTCTATGTACTCAACTGGAGCTGACAGCACTAATTTATAAAGGTTTCGCATCACTTTCATGCTTTTTTACTCTTATCTTCTAGTACTGAAACCCAGAGTCCCACTGACAGTGCTTAATTATCTCAGTACTGACCCTCTGACAATGAGGCACTCCCTCAGCACTGATCCTCTGACAGTACTGGACTACTTCAGTAACGATCCTCTTATCATGTGGCATACTCTCAATTCTGACCCGCTTAGAATGAGGGACTGACTCAGTATTGTCCCTCTGACAAAAAGGGACTGCCTCAGAAGGCCCTTCTGGGAGTGCTGCACTACTTCAGTGCTGAACCTATAAACGTGTTGCATTCCCTCAATTCTGACCCTGTTACATCCGGGCAGTGTCTCACACCAGATCCTCCGACAATGAGGAAATCCCTCAGAACAGATCCTCTGACAAAAAGTTACTGCCTCAGAACTGACCGGCTGACAATAAGGTACTCCGTCAGTACAGACCCTTTGATAATGAATCCCTCCCTCAATCCTGACCCTCTGACAGTGCTACATTACCTCAGTATTGACCATCTAAATTCCCTCAATTGTAATCCCTTTGCAATTAGGCAATGCCTCAGAACTGACCCGCTGACAATAAGGCATTCCCATCATTCTGACCTTCTGACAGTGCTGCATTACGTCAGTACTGACACTCTAACAGTTCTTCAATACCTCAATATTGAGCCCCTGACATTTGACATTCCCTCTATTCTGACTCCATCACATTGAGGCACTGCCTCTGAATGGATCCTCTAACAACGAGTCACTCCCTTAATGCTCACCCTCTAACAATGAGACACTGCCTCAGAACTGACCTCGTGATAACAAGGCACTCCCTCTATGCTGATCTGCTGATTACGGGGCCCTTCCTCAGTAATGACTCTGTAAACATGATAAACTTGCTCAATTCCGACCCCCTTAAATGAGGCACAGGTTCAGCATGCAACTCTGACAATAATGCACTCCCACAGTTCTGACCCTCTGACACTGCTGCAATACCTCAGTACTGACTCTCTCATCGTGTGGCACTCCCCCAATTTTGACCATTGAGTCAGTATTGAACGTCTGACTATCATGCACTCCATGATTCTGACCGTCTGACAATGCTTCAATACCTCAGAGATAACCCACTAATCATATGGCCCTCCTTCAATCCATCCCCGTTACACTGAGGCACTGCCTCAGAACAGACCCTCTGACAATGAAGCACTCCCTCAGTATTGACCCTGTACAATGCGAACAGTTCAATATTAAGGGGATGCCGCATTCTCGATGTCCAATGTTCAGGGAGTGCTGTACTGTTGGTGGGTCAGTATTCAGAGAGTGCCACACTGCTTGTGGTCCGATAATAAGGGAGTACTGCACTGGCAGAGAGTTCGCACCGAGGGAATGCTGCACTATCAAATGGTCAATATTGAAAGAGTACTTCACCCTCAGAGGTTTGATATTCGGGGAGTGCTGCACTGTGAGCAGGCAAATATTAAAAGAATACTACACGATCAGAGGGTCCATATTAAGGGAGTGCTCCACTATTGAGGGTCAATATTAAGGAAGTGGTGCTCTCTCGGAGGGCAACTATTAATGGAGTCCTGCAACTTCAGCGAGTGAGTGCTCTGGCACAGCAGCACAGCAAAGGGTCAGTAATGATAGAATGCTCCATTTTCAGAGGCTTAGCACTGAGGGAGTGTTTAATCAGAGAAGTTAGTACTGAGGGAGTGCTGCATTGTCAGAGTATCAACACTGAGGTAGTACCACAATATCGGAGGGTCAATATGAAGCATATGCTACACTGTCAGAGGCTCAATGATGACAGAATGCTGCGCTGTCAAGAAGGTCAGTAGTGAGGGAAAGCTGCATTGTCAGAGTGTCTTCACTGAGGGAGTGCCGCTCTGTTGAAAGGCCAATATTAAGGGAATGCTGCACTGTCAGAGGGTCAGCGTTAAGGGTGTGGCAAACTAACAAAAAAGCACTGCCAGAGAGCTGATCCTCTGACTATGAGGCACTCCCTCAGTACTGACCCTCCAACAGTACAATACACTCTGGAATACTGATGACTGACACTTCTGATAGTGCATTTCTGCCATATGTTAACCCTCTGAGACACCGGTATTCCCTCAGCACTAAGCTGATGACTGACCTTTTGACAAGGCCATTTGAGAGAGATGTGCTCCCTTACTGTTGACCCTCTGATACTGGAGCACTCCCTTCATGTTGACCTTCTGACAGGGCGGCTCCCTTTCAGTACTGGCCTCCCACAGGGCAGCACTCTCTAACCGTTGACCATCTGACAGTGCAGCACTCTTTTAGTATTGATTCATAGACTCCCGACAGTGTGGAAACAGGCCATTCAGCTCAACAAGTCCAAAACGCCCCTACGAAGAGAATACCACCCAGACCCATTTCCCTATATTTCCCCATGTCTAAGCCACCTAACCGAAACACCCCTGGGCACTATGGGCAATTTAGCAGAGCCAATCCACCTCGCCTTCACATCTTTGGACTGTGGGAGGAAGCCGGAGCACCCAGAGGACACAGAATCCCGCACAGACACGGAGAATGTGCAAACTCCACACAGACGGTCGCCCAAGGGCGGAATCGAACATGGGTTTCTGGTGATGTGAGGCACCGCGCCACCGCGCCACCCTAGTTGAAATTGTGACAGTACAAAACCCCTTTAAAATTGACCCTAGCACTCCACTAATATTTGCCTTCTGACACTGCAGCACTTCCTCAGTACTGACTCTCCAACAGTGCAGCACTCCCCTAAAACTGTCAGAGAGTCAATACTAAGAGAATGCTGCACTGTCAGAGACAGTACTGATGGGAGCTGCACCAACAGAGGTTCAGTACTAAAGGTATGCTGCACTGTGACAGGGTCAGTCATGGGGGATTTCTGCACTGCCAGAAGGTCAACAATGAAGAAGAGCAGCGCTGTTAATGTAATAGGGTCAGAACTAAGTCAGCGCCTCATTATCAAAGGGTCAGTACTGAGCCGGTGTCTCATTGTAAGGTGTTCAGAACTGATCAGTCCTGTGGTAGTGCAGCACTCTCAGAGGTTCAGTGCTGAGGGAGAGCATCATTATCAGTGGGTCAATACTGAGTGTGTGCCTTGTTGTAAGTGGGGTCACTTCTGAGGCAGTATGTCATTGTTGAATGGTCAGTCCAGAGTGAGTACTTTATTGTCAGATAGTCAATGCTGAGGCAGTGCCACCTTCCCGGTCAGTATTGCGGTAATGCTTCATTGTAAGGAGGTCAGAATTGAGGGATTGGCAGATTTAGAGGGTCAGTGCTGAGGCAGTGCAGAACCGTCAGAGGGTCAGTACTTGAAGGTCAACACGAATGGAGTGTCACATTGTCAATGACTCAGTACTGACGAATCACCTCATGATCAGAGGGTCAGTCCTGAGGCAGTGCCTCATTGTCAGAAGGTCGGTGCTGAGGCAGTGCCACATTCTCAGAGGATCAATATTAAGGTTTAGAACTGAGTGAGTGCTATATGATTATGTCACTCTGACAATGAGGCACTCCCTCAGGAATAAGCCTCTGACAATAATGCATTTTCTCTGTTCTGAATCTCTGACAAGGAAGCACTCCCTCAGTGCTAACCGTCTAACAGTGCTTCAATACCTCAGTATGGACCCTCTGCCAATGAAGTACTCGCTGATTTCTGACCCTCTGATAGTGCTGCAATAGCTTACTAATGACTTTCTAATCATGTGCCTCCGACCCCATTTCTAAATCTATTACATTGAGGCACTGCCTCAGAACTGACCCACTGGCTATAAGACTTTCCCTCAGTAATGATCCTCTAAATGTGAGGCACTTCCTTAATTCTGACCCACTTAGGCACTACCTCAGTATTCACCCACTAATATAGAGGCACTGCCTCAGAATTGACATGCTGACAATGGGGCACTTGCTCAGGACAGACCCACTGATAGAGCTGGAGGTTTGATATTAGGGCAGTGCTGCACAGCGAGCAGGTCAGTGTTAAGGGAGTGCCGCACTGTCAGTGGACCAATATTTGGGGTGTGCCACGCTGTCAGAGGGTCACTTTTAATGGAGTGCTGCACTTTTGGTGAGTGAGTACTGAGGCAGTGTAGCACTGTAAAGGGTCAGTAATGAGAGAATGTTACATTTCCAGAGATTTAGTAGAGAAGAAGTGCTTAATCAGAGAGTTATTTCTGAGGGAGTGCTGCATTGTCAGGGTTTCACACTGAGGGAGTATCACATAATCAGAGGTCCAATATTAAGGAAATAGTGCACTGTTGGAGGGTTGATATAAAGGGAGATTTGCACTGTCAGAGGGTTAATGATGTGGGAGTGCTGAAATATCACAGAATCAGTGCTGAGAGAATGCTGCACATTCAGAGAGTTAGTACTGAGGGAGTGCTATAATGTCAGAAGATTGATATCAAGGGAACGTTGCACTGCCGAAGGATCAGTGCAGTACTGTGAGAAGGCCAATATTGATGGAGTTCTGTTGTGTCAGTGGGTCAATATTACGGGATTGCTACACTATCAGCGTATCAATGTCATATGGTCAGCACAGAGGGAGTGTTACACTGTTGGAGGGCCAATATTGAGTGTGCGCGACACTCAAAGGATCATTTTGTTGGATTTCTGCACTGTCAGTAGTTCAATTGTAAGGGAGTGTCAAACTGGCAGTGGGTTAATATTAAGGGAGTGCTGCACTGTCAGAGGGTCACTTTTAATGGAGTGCTGCACTTTTGGTGAGTGAGTACTGAGGCAGTGTAAAGGAGAGCTTCCCTTTGCGGGGGTGAGTACTGAAAGTGAACCGCCCGTCAGGGGATCAATATTAATGTTGTAGAGTCAGAACAGAGTGAGTGCTGTACTGTCGGAGGGTCAATAAGAAGCATGTTGCTGCACTATCAAGGAGTCAATGATGACAGAATGCTGCACTGTCAGAAGATCAGTAGTGAGGGAAAACTGCATTGTCAGAGTGTCTTCATCAAGGAAGTGCCACTCTGTTGGAAGACCAATATTAAGGGAGTGCTGCACTGTCACAGAGTCAATATTAGGAGTGTGCTGCACTTACAGAGGGTCAGTGATGATTGAGTGCTTAACTGTTGCAGAGCCAGTACTGAGGAAATTCTGGGTTGTTAGAGTGTCATCATTGAGGGAGTGCTGCACTTTTGAAAGGCCGATACACTCATCATTACCTCTGTGATATTGCAGTGCTGCTTCATATTGACAGTTTCACAGTGCAGGACACACTAATATTGAACATCTAAAACTGCTGACCCCAATCCGTGCAGCACCACCTCAATTCTGAACCCCTCAGTGCAGCACTCCCTCAGTGTTGGCACTCCTCAGTGAAGCACTCCCTCAATGCTTACCCCGCTCAGTGCAGCAGCCCCACGCAACTGTAACCGTCAGTGCTGACGTCCCTTCAGTGCTGGTCGCCCTCAGTGCAGCACTCCCGCACCGCTGAAGCGCTTCAGTGCTGACTCCCTTCATTGCTGACCCCGCTCAGAGCATCACTCCGTCAGTGCTGAACCCCTCTGTACAGCACTCCCTCAGTGCTGACTCCCCTCAGTGCTGCATTCCCTCAGTGCTGACATTCCTCAGACAGTCTCACAGCACTAACCCTCGCACAGACCCTCACAGCTGACACCCGTCAGTGAAGCATTCCTTCAGTGATGACCCCACGGAGCAGCACTCCCTCAGTGCAGCATTCCCTCAGTACTGACCCCGTCAGTACTGACCTCCCTTCAGTGCTGACCCGTCTCAATGCTGACACCCCTCAGTGCAGCACGACCACAGTGCTCACGCCCCTCACTGCAGCACTCCCTCAGTTCTGACGCCTGCTCTCAGTGCAGCACTCCCGTGGTGCTGAACCCCTCTCAGTGGAGCACTCCTTCAGTGCTGTCGCCCACTAAGTGCTGTTGTCCCCTCTGTGCTGCACTCCCTCAGTGGAGCACTCCGCCAGTGCAGAACTCCCTTAGTGATGACCCCACTCTGTGCAGTACTTCATCGGCGCTGACCCCTCTCAGTGTCCCACTTCCTCAATGTTAACCCTCGGAGAGTCTCACAGCACCAAGACACCAACAGTGTAATACACACACAGGGCTGAATAACCCTCAGTGAAGCCCTCCCTCAGTGCTGACACCAGCCCTCAGGGCTGACTACCTCTCAGATCTTCCCCCCCGCCCCCAAGTGCAGCACTCTCTCAATGCAGCATTCCCTCATTGCTGACCCCGCTCTGTGAAGCACTCCCTGAGTGCTGACCCTCTTCAGTGCTAACACCCTCAGTGCTGACCCCACTCAATGCTGACCCCCCTCAGTGATGGCACCTCCTCAGTGCTGGTACCGCCTCAGAGCTGGCACCCCCTCAGTGAAGCACTCCCTCAGTGCAGCACTCCATCAGTGCAGCAATCCCTCAGTGCTAACTCCTCTCACTGCAGCACTGTCTCATTGCTGACCCCACTCAGTGCAGCACTGAGGGTGTCAGCACTGAGGGAGTGCTTCAGTGAGGGGATTTAGCACTGAGGGAGTGCTGCACTGACGGTTGTCAGCACTGAGGGGTGTCAGAACTGAGGGGTGTCAGAACTGAGGGAATGCTGCACTGTTGGAGTGCTGCACTGAAGGGGGTCATCACTGAGGTGGGGTCAGCGTTGAGTGGGGTCAGCACTGAGGGAATGCTGCACTGAGGGCTTTCAGCACTGAGGGGAGTCAGCACTGAGGGAGTGCTGCACTGAGGGAGTGCTGCACTGAGGAGGATCAGCACTGAAGCGGGTCAGCACTGAGGGAGTGCAGCACTGAGGGCGGCTAGCACTGAAGGAATGCCAGCACTGACGGGGTAAGTACTGAGGGAGTGCTGCCACGGATGCGTGTCAACACTGAGGGAATGCTGCACTGTGCGTTCTCAGCACTGAGGGGCTGCTGCAATGAGGGGTGTCAGCACTATGGAAGTGCTTCACTGAGGGGTGTCAGTGTGCGGGTGTACTGCACTGTTGGAGGGTCAGTGCTGTGAGAATGTCCGAGGGTCAGTATTGAGGAAGTGGCGCACTGAATGAGTCAGTATTGAGGAAGTGGTGCACTGAGGATGGTCAGCATTGAGGGGGGTCAGCAATGAGGCAGTGTTGCACTGAGAGAAGTCAGCACTGATGGGGGTCAGCACTGAGTGGGGTCAGCACTGAGGGCGGCTAGCACTGAAAGGAAGGCAGCACTGACGGGGTCAGCCCTGAGGGAGTGCTGCACTGAGTGGAGTCAGAACTGAAGCGGGTCAGCACTGACGGAGTGCTGCACTGAGGATGGCCAGCACTGAAGGCAGGTTAGCACTGAGGGAGTGCTGTACTGAAGGAGTGCTTCACTGAGGCGGCGCCAGCACTGAGGAGTAGCCAGCACAGAGACGGGGCCAGCACGGAGGGGGTTCAAGCACTGAGTGGGTTTGCCCTGAAGAGGGTCAGCACTGAAGGAGTGCTGCACAGAGCGGGGTCAGCACTGAGGGAGCGCTGCACTGAAGCTGGGCAGCACTGAAGGGAGGTCAGCACTGCCGGGGTGAGTACTGAGGGAGTGCTGCACTGAGGGAGTGCTGCACTGAGGCGGCTCAGCACTGAGGGGGTTCATCACATGGCAGTGCTGCACTGAGGGAGGGCTGCACTGATGGAGTGCTGGATAGACTGGGGTCTGAAATTAGACGGGTCAGCACTGAAGATGGTCAGCACTGAAGGGAGGTCAGCACTGACAGGGTCAGTAGTGATGAAGTTGTGCACTGAGGGAGTGCCGTACAGAAGGGGATCTTCCTGTAGAATGTGGGAGGTAACGGTCACCACTAGTGTCCCCACTGACTTCATCTGCAGGAAGTGCACCCAACTCCAGCTCCTCGGAAACCGCGTTAGGAAACTGGAGCTGGAGCTGGATGAACTTCAGATCATTTGGGAGGCTGAGGGGGTAATTGAGACGAGTTACAGGGAAGTAGTCACACCTCAGGTACAGGAAAAAAGTAGATGGGTTACAGTCAGGGGACGGAAAGGGAACAGGCAGACAGTGCACGGATCCCCTGTGGCCGTTCCCATCAACAACAAGTATACCGTTTTGGATACTGTTGTGGGGGACGACTTACCAGGGGTAAGCCATGGGGTACACGTCTCTGGCACAGAGTCTGTCCCTGTTGCTCAGAAGGGAACGGGGAAAGGAGGAGAGCATTAGTCATTGGGGACTCCATAGTTAGGGGGGCAGAGTGGAGATTCTGTGGGAACGAGAGAGACTCGCGGTTGGGGTGTTGCCTCCCAGGTGCCAGGGTCCGTTCTGTCTCAGATCGTGTTTTCGGGATCCTTAAGGGGGAGGGGGAGCAGCCCCAAGTCGTGGTCCACATAGGCACCAACGACATAGGTTGGAAAAGGGCTGGGGATGTAAGGCAGAAATTCAAGGAGCTCGGGTGGATTCTTAGAGCAAGAACAAACAGAGTTGTTATCTCTGGTTTGTTATCCGTGCCACGTGCTAGCGAGGCGAGGAATAGGGAGAGAGAGCAGTTGAACACGTGGCTACAGGGATGGTGCAGGAGGGAGGGATTCACATACCTGGATAATTGGGGCTCATTCTGGGGTAGGTGGGACCTCTACAAACGGGATGGTCTACACCTGAACTAGAGGGGTACCAATATCCTTGGGTGGGGGAGGAATTTGGTAATGCTCTTCGGGAGGGTTTAAACTAATTCAGCAGGAGGATGGGAACCTGAATTGCAGTTCCAGTGTACAGGAGGTTGAGAGCAGTGAGGTCATGAATAAGGTTTCAAGGTTGCAGGAGTGTACCGGCTGGCAGGAAGGTGGTTTGAAGTGTGTCTACTTCAATGCCACGAGCATCCGGAATATGGTGGGTGAACTTGCAGCATGGGTTGGTACCTGGGACTTCGATGTTGTGGCCATTTCGGAGACATGGATAGAGCAGGGACAGGAATGGGTGTTGCAGGTTCCGGGGTTCAGATGTTTCAGTAAGATCAGGGAAGGTGGTAAAAGAGGGGGAGGTGTGGCATTGTTAGTCCAGGACAGTATTACGGTGGCAGAAAGGACATTTGATGAGGACTGGTCTACTGAGTTATTATGGGCTGAGGTCAGATACAGGGAGTTTTCTATAGGCCTCCGAAAAATTCCAGAGATGTAGAGGAAAGGATTGCAAAGATGATTCTGGATAGGAGCGAAAGTAACAGGGTAGTTGTTATGGGGGACATGAACTTTCCAAATATTGACTGGAAACGCTATAGTTCGAGTACTTTAGATGGGTCAGTTTTTGTCCAATGTGTGCAGCAGGGTTTCCTGACCCAGTACGCAGATAGGCCAACAAGAGGCGAGGCCACATTGGATTTGGTACTGGGTAATGAACCAGGCCAGGTGTTAAATTTGGAGGTCGGTGAGCCATTTGGTGATAGTGACCACAATTCGGTTATGTTCACTTTAGCGATGGAAAGGGATAGGTATATACCGCAGGGCAAGAGTTATAGCTGGAGGAAAGCTGGAGGCGATTAGGCATAGGATGCATAGGATGGAGAAGGAAACTGCATGGGCTGGGCACAATTGAAATGTGGCGCTTGTTCAAGGAACAGCTACTGCGTGTCCTTGAAAAGTACGGAGCTGTCAGCCAAGGAGGAAGTGGTCGAGCGAGGGAACCGTGGTTTACTAAAGAAGTTAAATCTCTTGTCAAGAGGAAGAAGGAGGTTTATGTAGAGATGAGGCGTGAAGGCTCAGTGAGGGCGCTTGAGTGTTACAAGTTAACCAGGAAGGACCTAAAGAGAGAGCTAAGAAGAGCCAGGAGGGGGTATGAGAAGTCTTTAGCAGGTAGGATCAATGAAAACCCTAAAGCTTTCGACAGGTATGTCAGGAATAAAAGAGTGACCAGAGTAAGATTAGGGCCAGTCAAGGACAGTAGTGGGAAGTTGTGCGTGGAGTCTGAAGAGATAGGAGAGGCGCTAAATGAATATTCTTCGTCAGTATTCACACAGGATAAAGGCAATGTTGTCGAGGAGAATACTGAGATACAGGCTATTAGATTGAGGTTCGTAAGGAGGAGGCGTTAGAAATTC
>NW_025966983.1:0-26841 GCF_021869965.1 Rhincodon typus | reverse complement strand
AAGTACTACAAGTGGTCCAGGCAAGCCACCCAGGTTCTCTGATGCTGCATGTAAAACCCTGGTCCAAGAGGTGTGCAGGAAAAGGAAAATTAAGTTCCTCCAGGGAACAACTCTGCAGTCAATTAGAAGAGGTTTCACATGTGATTAGAGCTAGGAGCTTAGTCCTCTGGACACTGCCACAACATTGCAGAGCTGTCAAGATAAGAAAACTCTTACTCTCTGATCACATCTCCACAATGTTGGATGTGCAACTCACTGCATCCCTACTTTGCTTCCCCTCTTGTACAATTAATACAACACATATCACTCCATCTCCTTCTCTCTATACCAGTGCATTCAACATTAAAACCCTTCTTTCTCCAGACCTCAGATTTTGAACTACGCCAACTATACAACCAAATCACCGATCGGAACGGAAACCTAACTCAGCGATCAACTCCTTTGTGATGTGAAGGCACCAGAGACATTTTTTCATAGAAGTCCAGGTGGGAGAAGTACAATTGGAAGACTGAGTTTGAGCATGGAAAGCCCTTTGTGTAAACTGATTCCCCCCCTTTCCCCCCAGCCCCTCTCCCTACTCCCACAACCTCTGACATCCACCATCCCTGACACCACATCCTCCTCCTCCTCCGACACACACATGCACACCACCCGACTCCTCCCAGTTTCTCCTGCTGTCTTCTGTCTCATTTACTGCTCCTTTTTGACCTCCAGTTCCAAAGGTCGCACCACTAGATCATCTGTGATTGCAGTTTTGAAGGCAGTGTAATACAAAAAAAATCAGAATTCAGAATTAAATCTTAAATATCAAAAAACAAGTCAAACTCCTGAGAGAGTCAAACATCGGAGCAATTCAAAATCATAAAAGAATCTTGCAACAGCTTAGGACTCTTATTTAAATAATGTCTCAATCATTTTACATAAAGCTGGCACAGTCCCTACATGCTTACAGAGCAGCCCAATCTAGTGTTTCAAATTAAACATTTTTGACATGAAAGCTAATGATGCTTGCCGTATTTGATATAGAATTGTTTTGCATCTAAAACACTGACAGAGCATTAATGAAGATGCAGCCCATTATGAATTCAAGAAGCAAATACTAAAGTTACAACATTAAAACTAATATTTTATTCTATTCTTAGCTTTGTGCAAAGGTGCTGCATCTGAAATGCCTGAAATGCCACAAATTGTTGGAAATATAATTTAATAACAAGGTCAATATGCACCTGGGACCTCTTGTGTGTCAGGCCCAATGACTTTTCTCCTTAGTCAATGAAATTGATGGATGCATAAACAAATAAAGTGAATAATGGGAAAGGAAACATAACTGATTTAATCAAATTGGATACAAATAAAGAAGGAAAGAAAAAGATTGAGGAGAAAAACACAAAAATAAAGTAAGAAAGGAATTTTAATTTTGATGTTATAAAGCCTCTTGGCCTTAATCTTAGTGGTGTTTGAGTGTGGGAATGGAAGCAGGGTGAAGGCTGGTAAAATAGTGGTGAGTTACACCATGCCAAAGTCAGGCTGGTGTCCTAGATGTGGGCAACTATAGCCCCCAATAAGTCTCCTTCAGGCAGAACAACTGTGAAAATGGAATGGCGTCACAATGTTGGGCAGACTACATGCTTCACAGAGGTCGCCTCCCTGCCACAGTCAGGATTTGGCATCCTGCAGAGTGCCTTTTGTCCTCCTCCCAATTCTTCTGCTCTCTTCTATTTTACTCCCTGCTCTCTCTTCTCTTTCAGTTCCAAAGGCAGCCCTGCCAGACCATCCACTACGATAGCACGATGGCTTAGAGAGCAGTCATGGAAGTGCAGCACCAACAAAAAATTTTCAGAAGTCGGGATTGAGTTGTAGAAATTATAACACAGGTCAATATGCGTAGAATCTAATTAGCAACCTGAAATGACAAAGCAAGCTAACTTGTAGATAACAAATGAAGTGTATAAAGTAATACTGATAAATAAAGTGTTATGGGTTAAGCATCAGTCATTCTGAATTCATTATTGTATATTAAATTCATATTCGCTTTATTATTTCTATTTTCTTGCCTCAGCAAGGCCCAATTTTCCTGGGGGTCCCTCAAGGCTTCAAATCTGCCGCTTCACATTAACAGCCACCATCCACTGTTTTTAATTGGATGATGAGACGGAAATGACCAATTAAGAGGCTCCCTCTGGTAAAATGGCTGAGTTAAGCCCAACAGAAGCAAGCGTGGCTTGAGAGTCCCATTATGGTCCCAATAGTGTGGACCCAAATCCATTGGTAAAATGCATTCTTTTGAAACCATTTACTACCTGTGCAAGTAGGACTTCACAATTTCAATTGTTCAATTTCCGGAACCCAAGGCTGTGTTTTTATGCATTGATAATACAAGGTGACATAAATTCAGTGCTATATTTATAGTGATAGCTGTGTAAATAACAATAAGTAGGAATGGAATTTCCACTTGGGATTAATTGAGAAATCAGATTCAAAATGTGCTTGAAATTACATGGCATTGACTTAGTTTTTCAAGTTTCTGCTGGAATTCAAATCACAAATAGAAATTTCCAGGACAGATAGGCAGTGTAATAAAAAGTAATCATTAATTATTTACTTCCAGTTTAAAAAAAAAATTCTTGATTCAATCAATTAGTGTAATTTTATTAATGTAACCAAAAAAAGTACTTATCACCACAGATTTCCAAGTGCTCCATCAGTGAGTAATCTGGTTTAAAATACATTGAGGATGACTTAAAAATATATTGAGTATTTAATAGTCAGTGCATCTGTCAGTCACTTATTAAACTTGATGTGAAAGAATCTTTGGGTAAGGATGTGCCTCAGGTGATACTACACCAAGAGAAAATGTTAACTTGATTGATACCTGGAACGAGCAGGTTATTTTATGAGGATGGATTAAACAGAATGACTTGATTGAAGTGTATAAGATTCTGAATGGTCTTGACAAGATAGACATGAAAAACGATATTTTCTCTTAAAGGTCAGTCCTGAACTAAGTGGCACTGTTAAAAAAAGTATGATTCATCCTATCAGGACAGAGATATAGAATGTTTTCTTCTGTTCTCTGAGAGTTTTGGGCTACTTTGGACCTCTCTGCCTTAGAACATAGTGGAGGAGGTATCATTGAATATTTATAGGTTTATAGTGTATTGAAGAAGAGTCATAGGACTCAAAATGTTAATTCTGTTTTCTTTCTACAGATTCTGTCAGACCTGCTGAGTTTCTCTGCTATTTCTGTGTGTGTTTCAGATTTTCGGCATCCATAGTTCTTTGTTTTATTTTTGCAGATTTGGTCTATAGCAGAAATTGAAGCATCTTGAAGGTAAATAGAAATGTGGAGTTTGAAACTCGAATTTGGAATTCCCTCCTTAATGGCATTGTGAGTCAACTCACAACAGTGGTTCAAGAAGGCAGCTCACTACCAACTTCTCAAGGGAAACAAGAGACAGGCAATAAATGCTGGCTGCCGGTGACACCGACATCCCACAAATGAATAAATGAATAAATAAAAAAAGCACAAGCAGGTCAGCCCTGATCTTATTGAATGGCAGAGCAGGCTCAAGAAGCCAAATTGTCTATTTCTGCTCCTATTTCATATGTTCATATGCAATGAGCAGAATTTGAAGAGCCTTCTCAAACATGTCCAATTGGCTGAAATTTACAGTTTTGAACTGAGGCCAGTTTTGTGGATCTGGGCAAAGTGAATTTTGACCGAGTGTAAGAGATCCAAGAATACGGGGTCACAAATAGTTTTAGGCATAACTTCCTGCTGTTTACAGTTTCCTTATCTTTTATGCTGGTTTTGGCCAATTCCAACTGGATTGTGCTGATAGTAGAATTAGAATTAGATTTTATTGTCACATGTACTCAAGTACAGAAGGATATGAGTACAGTGAAAAGTGTACAATGTTGCCATTCCTGGTGCCATCTTAGTTACAAAGGTACTTAGGTACAAAATCTGAGGTACAAAGTAGAAAAATGATGAGACAATGTTAAAAATAGACATTGCAGTACTTCTTAGCCCAAAGTAAAAAATATTAGTACTGAAAGCAAATAGAAACTTAATCCCTTATCATTCACTACAGACCTCTACTTTCTCAGATGCAGTTAAGCTGCTGTAGATTTGTTAGGATTAATAATGTGACATGAGAGGGTGAAAAATTATTTTAACATGTGTAACTATCACTGTTTTTTACAGGAATGCTTTTTGAGCATCAAAATTAATTCCATTCCAAAACTAAAACTTCTATTGTAAAGCGTGAAGTTTGAATCAACCTATAAATGCGCTCAGAATATTTGTGCCTATCTCATTTTATTTATTTTTCTGCCAGTTTTTCCACACCCTTCATTAAAGTTATCCTTCAGTTCCTTTCCCCGTCTCCATCCCGCACAGTCGCATACATTTCAATTTCACTCTTTTTCGTTCAGTTGCAAGTAGACAAGACACAATATTTTCACAATCAAAATTTTGTCAGAATTTTAATTCCCACAGTTTAACACTTTGCACTTTCTGGGGTAAATCTTTGACAAGAATTCCTCCCACTGTGAGCTAGGAAATGGAAAATATCTGAAAGCGAGCAGTCATGCGATCTCTGATATGTTTTGAGTTTTTTTTCCAAACAGGAAAAGATATGTGTCAACTTCATTTTCTTCGGCTACAGGACATAGCCTATTTTCATTTTCTCCCATTCATTTTCATCAACCCAACAAGCTTTTCTGGATTGTGAGTATTGAATAAAGTAAATTCAGGAGATCACTGCATTTAGTCTGCTGATGCTTGTAGAAAGTGTGTACAATAAGGAAAACTCTTACCATTGTGTTTGTATCTGCTATTTTTCTTGAAGTGTTGCCACTGTTATTTAGATCGCCATTGTATTTTATTGTTGAATTTCTCATCATGAGCTACAATATCTTTGAATAATGTTAAGAGATTAAATGAATATGAACCTACTGTAATTGTCATGTAGTGCGAATGTTTCCTGTTAACATCTTTAATTTAATGCCTGCTGAACAGCTTCAGGGCATATTGAACAAAGGATAACACTTGTAAACTGTAAGCTACAGTGAATGGATGATTTGTGGAAAACCATGAATTTGAGTCAAAGACCAAGTGCCAATGTGTGTAGTTGACTGAAACAGAGTTCATTACAAGAAAGGAAAGGGTGGAATAACAGTTTTAAAGAAGGCCTGAGACAATGATTTAATAATCGTTATGCACTTCATCGTTCTAATCTTGCTTGTGTTATTAGATTACAGAATTATACAGCAACTAACTTCAGCTGTCCATGTTTAATACCACTTTCATGCTCATGGCTCTGATATTGAATCAGTCTTTCTCACCAGCAGGTTTTCCTGCTTTGTCATTAACTTCTGTCAAAAAATTGGCACTATTCCAGCTAGGTGACCCATGTCACAAGCAGGTCAAGGAATGGTGTTACGCCTGGATGATTAGACTTTGACCGTGCTTTGGAAAACAATATGTTTTAAAATGCAGGTATGGATTTCACTGTTAGACCTAATACCATCAGGCCAGGTTAAGCACAGAATATTCTCCATTATTCTTCCAAACAAACAATTACATTTTAGTAGTTGTCTCTATCCATTGATTAGCGCACATTTCTTTCAGCAATAGCCTCTTTTATGAATAGATATTAAAGTCATAGTTTCCCCACTTTTTTTAAAGGTACATAGTTGAAGCAGGCAACTTTAGGCTAATCCTGCCCTGAAGGGAAGCCATCACATGCTTTAGCAAACATTTGTACTTGCATTGTTGCACCATTCATTGGCTCATTATCCTTAAATTAGATCTTTTATACTCACCTTTTGCTGATAGTCCCTTTCTTTCTACACTAAGTCAACCATGGAGAAATATCCACATCAATTAACTTGTCCACTATTATATTTGCACCCAGACATCAATTGTAAGTTTAGACAAAAAGAGGGTAAAAAGTCTAATTAACATCCACAGGCTTCTGTTTGGGGCCTCAGAAAAGTGGAATTTAAAGCCAGACATAACAACAGTGAGTTTTAAATCAATTTGTTGGTAATTCATTTATTTGGGTCCAAAGCTTTACTTGGAAGTTCATGTTAGCAAGTAATTACGGTTGCAATCTTATTAATTGCATGCTGGAAAGAATTGCATTTCCATTGAAAAATTAATCCGCTCCCTTAGTTTACTGGGGAATCCCTGGTCTGCACTGTACTGTGAAGAATGTAAAGAAACTCAGGGGAAATCCAAAGCAATTCAAAATGTATCGAAGGCATTGAATTCATGACCCATGCAGCCCATTCTTCTATGAAGTCTTTGACTGTATCAAACCATAATAGTTGATTTAACAGCACCCCATCTACCATTTTGCATGTTCACTCCCCTCATTACCAAAGCACAGTGGCAACAGCATGCACCATCTACAAGATACACTTGGCTCATGAGCCAAGGCTCATTTCACAGCATCTTTCAAACACAAATTCTCGATACCTAGAAAGGAAAGAGCAGCAAATGCAAGGGAACAATAATATACATCAGTTCCCATCAAAGTTGCACACCATCCTGACTTGGAACTATATCACTATTCCTTCAGTGTTGGTGGGTCAAATTTGTGGATTCACTCCTTAACAGTATCATGGTGTGCAACTATGATACATAGACTCCGTTGGTTCAAGAAGGTTTAACAAGCACAGTTTGGGATAAGTAATAATTCCTGCAAAGCCAACAATGCTAATAAGGGAATACATAAATAAACTAATAAATAAATAATCAACAGATGTTTTGAATATAAAGGTGATAAATCAGTTCGAAAATTACATCTGGATTCAAGCCCACAGTACACCTAATTAGTCCATCTCATTATTCACCTTTAGAATTAGATGCAAACACTCCTGATACATCATTTACAAACAAAGTACTGCAGATGCTGGAGATTGATATTCCTTGCAAGGACCTCCAGTATCCGTGTGCAATAGTCATGTCCACAAAAGGAAGCTCCTCTTAATGAAAGGATCAATGACCAGGGAACATAAATTTAAGGTAAAGGGCAGAAGGTTCAGAACAGATGTGAGGAAAAACTTTTTCACTCAGGGGGTGGTGGGAATCTGGTGTCTGGAAAGGTGTGGAATCAGAAAGCTTCATAACATTTAAGAAGTATTAAGATGTACACTTGCAATGCCAAAGCATAAAGGCTATTGGCCAAGTACTGGAAAGTGGGATTAAAATAGTTAGGAGGTTGTTTTTGACCAGTGTGGACATGATGGGCCAAAGGGCCTTTTTCTGTTCTCCAGATCTCTACGAGTCTATGATTCTAATTTCAAAAATAGTTGCCAATTAAATTATACCTCAGAAGGTAGAAATGGCCAATAACAGCACTGCAGGATAAGTTAATAGGGCATCAGCAATCTGTTTTGCTCTGCACCTTTTCAATTGGTATTAGGTCAAAATTGGTTCTGGTGGAAAACAGGCTTCCAATTACCAGTCGCTCTATTTGCACGGTTGATGTTAACTAATTTCACCCCAAAAACAGCTATAGGGAATGCTAATAGCACAAAGAATCCGTAATTAATGTGTAATAAAAATATACTGAGAAAGATAGAATCTGTCATAAATGTATAGTAAAAATATACTGGGAAAAATTGGGCTTGTTTAGGCAGAAATCGCACTGAAGAACTGTTTCATTAATACCTTGGCTGCAATTTATCACAGAAGAAACTCTAACCTTAAATTAATTTCATGCCCTGAAGTTTTCCCCAGTTCATTACCGATTGAACTTAAGAACGTACAACATATAGCACTCAGCTGAATGAACAAATTCTTCACAATTTAAGAAATTATTGAGAAATTAGAAGCTCATTATTACCAGTTCATCCTGATTGTTTGCTGTTGCTGTTCATAAATTTACATGAATCAAATTTCAATGTTCGAAAAATGCTTGTTCTGACCATTTTGTTGTCATATCAACAACAAAGAATAAAATGAAATTCAGCTCCTTACTTGAGAGAAGAAAAATCACCTTCATAATTAAAAATTCTATTAGTTACTGCAGTGCTTGTTTGTACTGTTAAAATGTATCTGTTACAAATCTAAAAAAAATTGCAGGGTATTTAACAGTGAGTAAATATTGCTTTGTGTGTTTTGCATTCTGTAATTGATTTAAGTTCTGACCTATCTACTCAAATCCTTGTCAGTACGAGCTACCGACTAAGCTTTACAGAACAAAGCCCAGTGCATGAATAGTAGGTGGAAAGGAAATCTTTAGACGTTTCTAAAGCGGCTGTCAAATGGTCTCATTTTGTTGCATATTTGCAGCTACGTTATGTCAACAAGCTGTGAAAAAGCTTCAGTCCCCACAAGCCAATTACACTTAGCCTGACATGAGTGTAACATTGTTATCTTTTCATCCATTGACAGTGTGCTGTCCCGAGGACATTGTCCCTCAGATTGTTTGTACATAGCACCAAATCTTTATAAGGTACATGCTCAGAAATCTTAAGAAACAAAGAACGACTTGGAGGTTACCCGATACATTTTATAGCTACGGGTTATTCAGAAAAGGTTGCATCCGTAAGCTATAGTGAAGTGAAATTGAAAGGATGGACAGATAGTTATTGGGGACTGTAACGTAAAGTATCTGAAATCTGGTTTGCTCAGTGTGACAAGCAGCCAAGTTTCACCAGAACAGAGATGGTTGGGGATATTGCTTTATAGGGATATTGGGCTTTATAGTCATTATTAGAGTGAACTGTGGTTGCAAATTGACATAGCTTACTGACCTGAGCCCTTCAAATTTTGACCAATTTGGACAATTGGTTCAGGCACTCAGACTGGTCTGGAGAGCTGTGAAGGGGAGGTGAAAGCTAAAGATGAGACATGATGTGGAGGTGCTGGTGTTGGACTGGGGTGGACAAGATCAGTAATCACACGACACCAGGCTATTAGTCCAACAGGTTTATTTGAAAACACAAGCCTAAGGAGCAAGGCTCCGAAAGCTTGAGTTTTCAAGTAAACCTGTTGGACTATAACCTGTTGTCGTGTGATTTCTCAAGATGAGACAAGCTGAAGTTTTTTTTGTGATGGAGGCTTTGTAGGTGCTGCTAGTTTCTGCAAAAGAGAGTAGAGGCCATGAGTTGTGTGGTAGGAAGTTGAAGCTTGAGCACTTTAAGACTAATTGAAGACTGGCAGTAATCAGAGAGTAGAACAGTGCAACATATTGAAGCTTCATTTGTTGCCTTGACTTGGAGTTCTTGACATCTCACAAGAACAGTCACTATCCTCACCAGTCATTTTGAGGATCTTCTCCTCATATGGGGAATATCTGCCAGAGAAAGAGAGTGCTGGGTGTTTGATTTCATACTGGAGACAGCAATGACCCAATTGGCTGCCTCTATCTATGCTTGTAGTGTCTCATGTTGTGGTCTACTTTGGAGGCCTGGAGAAAAGAGGATGGCCCTCCTCTGCATCACCCCATCAAACAGGACCTCCAGCTCCCTGTTGGTGAAGTGGCCTGTCAGTTTCCTTTTCTCACTATGTCCTCAGTAATAACAGTAGAGCAACATAAGGCCCAGTTCCTGACTTGCATTATCTAAAGAGCTATGGAGCAGGGATTTAAATATTGCATCTGCAAGTGTGAATGATAGTAGGTCCTGGCAGCATTGCACAACTCCACCTCTGTGAATGGGAAGGACACCATGAAGCCAGATGCACAATCAATAAAGTAAGCAATGGAAGATTGTGTGAGAGAAGTTGCTATATGCCACAGAGGGAAATCCTCCATGAAACTCCTTCGGAATTACATTTGGCCAAAAATGGGAAAAAAATCAGCCCAAGGTTCCAAATCAGGACAATGAGTGTCTTGGAGGGGAAATTCCAGGTGCTAGTGTTCCCATATACATACTGTCCTTGAACTTCTAGGTTGTAAAGGTTACTGGTTTGGAAGGTGCTGTTAAAAGTTACTGGACTGCATCCTGTATATAGTTCACTGTCCTGCCAATCAGTGATAGAGAGAGTGGATGTTTAAGGTGATGGATGGGTTGTAGATCAAACAGGTTGATTTGTCCTGTGTGGTGTTAAACTTATTGAATTCATTGAAATTGGATTAATATAGGAAAATGGGTGCATTCCATCACATTCCTTATTTGTTTCTTGTAGATAGTCGAAAGGCTTTGAGGAGACCGGAAGTGAGTTCTTGACTTCAGGATTCCCAGCCTCTGGCCTGCACTTGTAGCCACTTGGCTGGTCTAATTAAATTTCTTTGGATAACTCCCCACCACCTAGAATGTTGGGGACGTGAGATTCAATTATGGTGCTGCAATAGAATGTCCAGGGGGACTGGTTAGATTCTTTTTTATTGGAAATAGTCTTTGTCTGACATGTGTATGGTGTGAATGTTACTTGACACTTATTAGCCAAAACCTCAGTGTTGCCCAGGCCATGCTAAGTATGGACATGAACTGCTTCACTATCTGGGGAGATTCAGTTGGGGCTGTAAGATGTTTAGTCATCAGTGAACATCCCCATGGCTGAGCTTTTCATGGAGGAAAAGCCATTAAAAAGTCACTGAAAATGGTTGTGCTAGGACTGTATCCAAAGGAACCCTTACTTAAGGTTGAGGAAGCAGGGATTGGACAGGGTTCTAGACGTCTACAAGGTAGCCAGGAAGGAACTGAAGAATGGACTTAGTAGATCTAGAAGGGGGTATGAGAAAACCTTGGCAGGTAGGATGAAGGAAAACCCCAAGGCTTTCTATACTTGTGTGAGGAACAAGAGGATGGCCAGAGTGAGGGTAGGGCTGATCAGGGATAGTGGAGGGAACTTGTGCGCGGAGTCAGAGGAGGTAGGGGAGGTCCTTAATGAATACTTTGCTTCAGTATTCACCAGTGAGAGGGACTTTGACATTTGTGAGGACAGCATGAAACAGGCAGATCTGCTTGAACAAGTTGATGTTAGGAAGGAGGATGTGCTAGAAATTTTGAAAAACATGAGGATAGATAAGTCCCCTGGGCCAGATGGGATATACCCAAGGTTTTACGGGAAGCGAGGGAAGAGATTGCTGCCCCTTTGGCAATGGTCTTTGCATCCTCACTGTTCTCTGGAGTAGTACCAGATGATTGGAGGATGGCAAATGTCATTCCCTTGTTCAGTAAAGAGAATGTGGATAATCCTGGGAATTATAGACTGGTCAGTCTTACTTCTGTGGTGGGCAAATTATTGGAGAGGATTCTGAGAGATAGTATTTATGTTTATTTGGAAAAGCAGTTTGATTAGAAAGAGTCAGCATGGCTTTGTGAGGGGCAGGTCATGCCTCACAAGCCTTATTGAATTCTTTGAGGATGTGACAAAACATATTGATGAAGGTAGAGCAGTGGATGAGATGTATATGGATTTTAGCAAGGCATTTGATAAGGTTCCACGTGGTAGGCTAATTCAGAAAGTAAGGAGGCATGGGATTCAGGGAAATTTGGCTAACTGGATACAAAACTGGCTGTCCAATAGAAGACAGAGGTTGGTAGTAGATGGAAAGTATTCAGCCTGAAGCTCAATGACCAGTGGTGTTCCACAGGGATCTGTTCTGGGACCTCTGCTCTTTGTGATCTTTATAAATGACTTGGATGAGAAAGTGGAAGGGTGGGTTAGTAAGATTGTCGAAGACACGAAGGTTGGTGGAGTTGTGGATGGTGTGGAGGGCTATTGTAGGTTGCAACGGGACATTGACAGGATGCAGAGCTGGGCAAAGAAGTGGCAGATGGAATTCAACCCAGAAAAGTGTGAAGTGATTCATTTTGGAAGGTCGAATTTGAATGCAGAATACAGGGTTAATGGCAGGATTCTTGGCAGTGTGGAGGAACAGAGGGATCTTGGGGTCCACGTCCATAGATCCCTCAAAGTTGCTACCCAAGTTGATAGGGTTGTAAAGAAGGCGTATCATGTGCTGGCTTTCATTAGCAGGGGAAATGAGTTTAAGAGCCTTGAGGTTATGCTGCAGCTCTATAAAACTCTGGATATACCACACTTGGAATATTGTGTCCAGTTCTGGTCACCTCATTATAGGAAGGATGTGGAAGCTTTAGAGAGGGTGCAGAGGAGATTTACCAGGATGCTGCATGGACTGGAGGGCAGGTCTTATGAGGAAAGGTTGAGGAAGCTAGGGCTTTTTTCATTGGAGCAATGAAGGATGAGAGGTGACTTGATAGAGGTGTACAAGATGATGAGAGGCATAGATAGAGTGGATAATAAGAGACTTTTTCCCAGGGCAGAAATGACTATTACGAAGGGGCATAATTTTAAGGTGATTGGAGGAAGGTATAGGGGAGACATCAGAGGTAGATTCTTTACACAGAGAGTGGTGGGTGCGTAGAATGCGCTGCCGGTGGTGGTGGTAGAGTCCGATACATTAGGGACATTTAAGCGACTCTTGGATAGGCACATGGAGGATAGTAAAATATAGGGTGTGCAGGGTAGATTGATCTTAGCAGGATAATAGGTCAGCACAACATCATGGGCCGAAGGGCCTGTACTGTGCTGTACTGTTCTATGTTCTATGTCCTTGGGCTTAAATGATTGGGTTCCACCAGCCACAATTATTTTCCTTTATGCTTGCTTTAATTTCAACCAGTACAGATATTTCCTCATGATTACATTTGATTTCAATTTTTCTTGGGCTCCTTGACATTGCAATTCGTCGAGGGTAGTTACTTTCACCTCGCTTCTGGGATTCAACCATATTGTCCATATTTGGACAGAAGTTATAATGAGGTAAGAAACCAAGCATACCTCTAGAATTCAAACAGATTATCTGTGACTAGGTTGTTGCATGTGGGTCACAACAACAAAAACAAAGTTGCTGGAAAAGCTCAACAGGCCTGGCAGCATCTGTGAAGGGAAAAACAGAGTTAACGTTTCAGGTCCGGTGACCCTTCCTCAGTTGCATGTGGGTGTCACTTAGAGTCTGGAACGAAGGGACACTGTTTTTAAATCAGGGGGCAACCTCTTTAGGAGAGAGGAAGATAAGATATGTTTTTCTCTTAGTGATGGAACTCTCTGTGTCATTAGATAGTGGAAGTGGGGTCATTTAATATGTTTAAGGAAGAGGTGACTCTACTTCTGTTAAAGGATCAAAGATTATGAGAATAGATGGAAATGTAGAATTCTGGAACACAAACAGTTCAGCTCTGATTTTGCAGGCTTAGCGGGCCCATTCCTAATCATGTGTCCATTGGTACGCACAGGACAACAACTGACTGGATTAGATTTGCCTTGCTTTTTTCTGTAAAATGTAAAGTCACATGGTCTTACTGCACCCCTACAGCTGCTCTCTATTAGAGAGAAAAAAAACTGATGGTGGTTTAACCTGAGGGTCACCACATCTCAGGTGGGGGGAGAAGTTGAAAAGGTGAGTCCCTCATGGTAACCTCAGCTAGTGCAGGAATTAAACCTGTGCTGTTGGCATCACTCTGCATCATAACCAGCTGCCCAATCGACTGAGCCGTTTTTCACATTGTTAAGCAAATGCCAGGGTTGTGAACAAAGAACAAAACTTGGCCACTTATGCCTTCAAACCTGCTCTGCCGTTCACAAGATCATAGCTGATCTGATTTTTAACCTCAACTCTACATTCCTGCATATTCCCGGTAATCTTTCATCCCCTTGGTAATCAAGAATCTATCTACCTCTGCCTTGAAAGCATTTAAAAATTCTGCATCCACTGCCCTTTAAAGAAGGGATTTCCAAAGTATCACTATCCTTAGAGGAAGGAAAATCTAAACTAAGTTAAAACTAAAATTAAAGTGTACAATCTACTTTATTGTGAATGCTTAAATACACAAACAAAAATGGAAGAGTTAAGAATAATTTAAGCAAACATTTCTAGCACTTTAATCTGATATGGCTCAAAGCTTAATTTCGGTTTCTTGCAACATCACGTTCCTCCTTTTTTGCAACCTTTATCTTGTTTGTTGGCAACTTACTTCATGATACCATGATAAAACATTGTGCGTTTCTGATGATTTTTTTAAAATCAATAAATCATAGAAAAAATTTGTTTAGCAGAGTTCTCAAGAAACAAAGGAGCTTTTCGTTGTTGCAACTCGTGTTCAATTAACCAATTACTCCCACAGTGCAAGATGATAAAGCAAGAATTTATATATGTAGATGAGATTTTAAAAGAGATTATTGACTGTTTTGGGTAACATTGGGCTTGTTTTGCAGAGCAAAGATTGTGCAAGCTAAGTGGAAGTTGAACATACCCTCATTGAATGGTGTGAATATCTCTCTAAATCACAGCACCTGTGGCCGTATCTGCATTCTTACTCTCTGTTATCAGCAAACTATCTGAACAACACCACCAATAGATATGAATAGATTTTTTTTTAAAGAATTGGTACTCGAGTAAGTTTTTATTACTGTGGGGCAGGTCTGTTCATCAGTGAACTGAAAGCAGCTTTTTTTTCATATGCGGGTGAAATTTAAATTTAGTTAACATTCCCATTATTCCTAGTTGCTGGTTACCAATTACTAAAGCAATAAGCTTTAAAATGCATGCACTGGTTTCATTTGTTGTGTCCTACACTTCAGCTCACTGCCCAAGGTGTTTTAGATCTTTCTAATGTGGAATAGGCACAATGCATTTGATTTGGATTAGATATTGAACTTTCAGTTACCACAAAAAGTAAGATTCATTTGATATAAGAAGAGGTATAGTAAATTATGTTCACCACAGAGGCTGGAGAGACTCAAAAACAACATTCAGAAAGATCTGGATCAATTAAACAGTTACAGTAGGGGATAGCTGATGGATATTCCTGTAGATAATTGAAGATAATGTATATTGGATGAGAAAACAGCAATTACACAGTGATAGAGATGCAAGAATGTAGATCTGGCTGATCCAGTGTCTAGGAAATATCATATTCTGTGATATCTCTCAAACGCCTATGTAAAATATTTCACCAAGCCATTTATCTAACTTCTTTGCATTCTTGGCAGCCCATTTCAAGTTTTAATTGTCACCTGCATTAAATAGTTAAATAAAAGTTGTTATTTTTACTGTACCCTGGTTAGTTTGAGGCCATATACCCATGTGGTACCTGAAGTTATTCAAAATATTGGCAATTATCTTGTCGATACACTTTATAATGCTGAGTGATTCAGGATCACCCTTAGTTGCCTTTTTGCTAGTGCAAACATTCTGTTTCCACATTTCACCGTGTAGCATGGGTGCCTTGAGTCAGTTATCAGTTAAATTCAGTTCATCGTCTTTCTCAAAATTTGGTAATTAGAACTGCAAACTCTATTCCAAGTGCAACCAAATGCATGAAAACTCGAGAATCATTCGAGATTTCTGTGCTGTTGCTTTTGCTTTGCAGTAACAACTTTTATTTTCTGTCTATTTCTGGAACGTGTGGTGTGAGTGGCTTCTGTGGATCTACATGTAGACCTTGATGCATCCCATGTCTTTGCCCCCTAGAGTAAAATCACTGTGCTTACCTTTTGCAATGGTTCATTATCCTTACCAACAGTACAACTTTGTCCACATTTAATCACATTTTCCTTTGTCAACACAGTTCTCCAATTTATCCTGTACCAGGTTGTCATGTATCAATTTGTTTGTTCCTTGTTCTTCGCAATCTCACCTGGTTTAGTAACATCTGATCATGTGAAAGGTTTTGCTTCTGTTATGATGTTCAAGTAGTTTATGTACATTGTGAACTGCGATGATTCCAGCACTGATTTCCATTAAATACCTCTTTCCATTCAATGTTATATTCGTATCCTGCTAGCTTTTGTTGACCCTGTTTTGGTCAATGTTTGACATAGATTAGAAATACACCATTTTCCATTCTTGTTGTCTAGTTTCAAAGGCACATGCAGTGTTAGAAGGATACTATTTTAGGCTGATAGGTTGTGCGGTAATATTTACTCTATGAATTGGTTTTGCAAGCTGGTTGTCAGGGTTCCCCTGCCCAGGAACTAGAGCCGGAATGAAGACTGGGCCAGAGCTAGTATCAGGAAGTTCATTGGTAGAGTGTATGATCACAGCAATTGGATTATATAAGATTGTGCTTACCCAAATGATTTTTGTGCAGTCAAACTCCTTCAAAAGCCACTATAATAATTCAAGACTTAGAAAGCCATTTCTCTTTAACCACCTAAATAATTGGGTACAGCACGGTGGTTAGCACTACTGCCTCACAGAACCAGGTATCTAGGTTCAATGTCACTCTCAGGTGACTGTCTGTGTGGAGTTTGCACATTCTCCCCGAGTCTACGTAGGTTTCCTCCGCGTGCTCTGGTTTCCTGTCACAGTCCAACGATGTGCAGGTTAGGGTGGATTGCCCCTGCTAAATTGCCCCATAGTGTCCAGGGATGTGCAGGCTAGTGGGTTAGCCATGGGAAATGCAGGGTTACAGCGATAGAGTAGGAGGTTGGGCCTGGGTGGGATGCTCTTTGGAGGATCTGTGTGGATTCAATGGGCTGAATAGCCTGCTTCCACACTGTAGGGATTCTATGAATTGACCAAAGCCTCCACGTTCAGTTGACTTAACACATAAAATGTTAAATGGGATCCATTTCAGGTCATGGAACTTCAATTTCCATATTAAAGTGGGCTTGGGACCTCAAATAAGTGTGAATGTTGCAAACCTGCTGGAGGGCCCCTTTTAGAAGAAACTAGCTGCATTGCTGCAGTTAACAGGGCTGATAAAGACCCTGACCCTATTTTGAAAATCAAAATTCCTCCCAATCTGTGTTGAGTTCTAATGAAGGGTCACAGAAGTCAAAACATTAACTGTGCTTTCTCTTCAATAGATGCTGCCAGACCTGCTGAGTTTCTCCAGCAATTACTGTCGCTGTTTTGAGTGACGTTGGTTGAGAACTAAATGTAATTCAATTATCTGATGAGAACTCTATGTTCAAATACATACCAATTACGGACAAAAAAAAAATTTGAAAGGCCATCAGATTGTCAATGCAAATTGAATCGAATTGAATTAGCTTTATTGTCACATGTACTCAAATGAGTACAGTGAAAAGTTTACACGTCGCCACTTATGTTGCTATCTTTGGTAAAAAGGTACCTGGGTAGAGATTCTTAATTACAAAGTCTTAGCAAAAAAAAATAGAAAAATAGAAAGTCAACATTATAGACCATAGGAATAAATTAGAAAATTAGAGAAATAAAAAGTTCAGTTTAACAGTCCTTCCAACCCAGTCCACACCAGTACCTAGCCTCCTGTAACTGAAAGAGAGTCCTTTTGCAACCTTTTTGCATCCTATAATGATTTAATTTCCTACATAACTTCCAGCACCAGATAACATTGCACTCAATCTCTTTATCTAAGGCATTAATCCAGATTTGAGTCATAGAGATGTACAGCAAGGAACAGACATTTTGGTCCAACCCGTCCATGCTGATCAGATATCCTAAATTAATCTACTCCCATTTGCCAGCATTTGGCCATATCCCTCTAAACCCTTCCTATCCATGTATTCATCCAGATGCATTTTAAATGTTATAATTGTACCAGCCTTCACCAACCCCTCTGGCAGCTCATTCTATACACACACCAACCTTTGCTTCAAAAAGTTGCTCCTCAGGTCCCTTTTAAATCTTTCTCCTCTCAACTTAAACTATGCCCTCTAATTTTGGACTGCCCTCCCCTGGGAAAAAAGACCTTTGCTATTCACTTTATCCATGCCCCTCATGATTTTATAAACCTCTTTAAGGTCACCCCTCAACCTCCAATGCTCCACGGAAAATAGCGCCAGCCTATTCCACCTCTCCCTACAGCTCAAAACCCCCAACCCTGGCAACATATTTGTAAATTTTTTCTGAACCCTTTCCCATCTTTTTATTATCCATTAATCAATCCTCTATCCGTAAAAAAAAACTACAAATCCTGGTTTTCTCTAACAACCTCTTGTTTTATTGAAAGCTTTCTGAAAATCCAAATACTCTGCATGCACCAGTTCATTGTTTTCCACCCCACTAGTTACAGTCACAAAATAAACTCAAACAGATTTTTAAATATGAGTTCCCTTTCATAAATCTATGCTGAATTTTCCCAATCATGTGATTTTGCAAGTGTCTATTATCACATGCTTAAAAATAAACACAAGCATTTTCCCGATTTAATATTGGGCAAAGTGGCTTATTGATCCGTGTTTTTTCTTTTCTCTTTATTAAATATTCTGATTACATTTTCTACCTTCCAACACATGCGGATATTTCTAAAATCTTGGGCATTCTGGATGATCGAAGACAATGTTGCCCCTATTCCGGTAAAACCCGAGAGTACAGGCTATCAGGTCCAAAGCATTTGCTGTCTTTTATTCCCATTAATTTTTCCAATACTACTACTTAACCAAAACTGATATTGATTGATTGATTGATTGTCACATGTACCTAAGTACAGTGAAAAGCTTTGTTTGCGAGCAGTAATCAAGGACATACTGATCATAGGTTGAAAAAAAATACTTGGACAGAATGAGGCATACAGGTTACACAGCACAGAACGTGCACAAAACAAGATCAATTTTGACAAGATCAACACTGTTTGAAGTTAGAGAGTCCATTCATCAGTCTAATAATGGCAGGGAAGAAGCTGTTATTGAAGCTGTTGGAGCATGTGTTCAAGCTCCTGTATCTTGTGCCTGACAGATGAGTTTGTAGGAGAGCATTACCAGGGTAGGATGGGTCTTTGACGATGTTGGTAGCCTTTCCGTGACAATGAAAGATGTAAATGGAGTCCATGGAGTCCTTTTCTGATGAAGGGTCTAGGCCCGAAACGTCAGCCTCTCTGCTCCTATGATGCTGCTTGGCCTGCTGTGTTCATCCAGCCCTGCACCTTGTTGTCTCGGATTCTCCAGCATCTGCAGTTCCTACTATCTCCATGGATGAGAAGTTGGCTTCTTTCTTACAGTCCCGAGCAGAGCAGTTGCCATACCAGGCCGTTATACACCCAGATAGTATGCTTTCTATCGTGCATCACTAGAAGTTAGTGAGGGTCCTTATGGACATGCTGAATTTCCTGAGCCACCTGAGGAAGAAGAGGCATTGTTGTGCCTTCTTGACTGTTGCATCCACGTTGGAAGGTATTCTTAAGTTCTTAATTTTCTCTCAATCATTGGTTTCCCAAAGAGTTCCGGAATGTTACTTTTTGTGACTTCCACTGTGACAAGCGAAACGCAAAGCATTCATTTAATGTCTGACATTTATTGCTTTCATTCTTGTTACAATTTCTCTGTCTGTGAGGGAATCCTCGTTTACTCTCGATAATTTGTTCGTTTTTACATATCTAGAGAAAGCTTTAAAGGCTTGCACAATGGGTGTTTGATCTGTCTTAAGTATTAATGTTCTTGCAGTGAAAATGAAAATTCACCCCTATATTTTGCATCATAATCCAGTTCAAGCAGCTACAAGGATAGAACTGGTCCAAAATTATGCAACTGGCAAAACAAAATTATGATAACTGTATACAGACAAAGCAAAGATTTTGCCTCAGAAGCTGAAGCAAAGCACCCACAGAAGTACTCCAACACCTGCAAGTTGCCAGCAGAAATCTGAAAGCATTGTCTGTGCAGTGCTAGGCTTTAGAAAGATGAATTTGTTCTGATAACATTCATCAAGGACCACCAAAGGTTGGTCCTTTCAATGTGCAGACATGGTTCTGTTTAATGAAAAGAAATTTTAGAAATAAAGTTTCTAAATTTTAGAAGGAAATTCAGAAATAAATATTGTATCTGTGAAGCAATTTAATTATCTTATAGTAGTTAAAAAGAGCGGCAATGAATACAAATTGGCTATTTGTCTGTTAATTGAAATAGAAAGTTTAAAATGCAAAATAATTGACTAGATATGTTTTCAGAGTTGTATTCTTTTTCAGGAAAGGTCCAGCTGCAGCTCAATGTGACAGGGTCACATTTCCCTTTGTGTGAGTATCCTTGGCAAGAAGATCTAACCATTATATTAGCCATGCTTCACATATACTTCACTGTCAACCTACACATATAGACTTTCACTGGTTAGGGTTTTACAGAATCAGATATCTGGTATTAAGTGGTTGAGAGGCATTTGTGGTGTTGGTGGTGGGGATGTCACACTTAACTAGAACTTAGACTGAATACATTAAAGGTTTATCAGAATAATGCTGGGATAAGAGTCCAGTCAGGAAAAGAAATGAGTAGAATAGGCCTACATTCTGTGGAATTTAGAAGAATGTGAGGTGTTCTCATTTAACTGTTGAAAAATCTTGGAAGATTTGAGTTTCAACTGGAATTTCTAGAACGACTGATCATTGTCTCAAGAGAAGGGTTCGAACATTGAGAGGTGGAAACATATGTTCATCCAGAGTTATGAATCTTCGGAATTATCTACCATTTGAAGGCTGTTGATGCTCAGTCAGTGAGTTGAATGATAGATTTTTTTGGTGCTAAAGATGTTGATATAATAGCCAGCCAAGCTTCCTTTGACAGCATATTGCAAACACACAACCTTTACCACTGGAAAGACAAGGGCAGAAGACACATAGAAACACTATCATTTGCAAGATCCTCTTCAAAATTACTCACCATCCTTGACTTGGAAATGTATTGGAACTTTTTTCCTGTTATGGGACCATGTCAAAATCCTTGAACTCCCTCTTGAACAGCAGTGTGAGTGTGCCTAAGTACAGGACTAAATAGTTCAGGAAAGCAGCTCATCACCAATTGGTAATGTGCAACAAAAGCCTTCGTTGTTCACAATTCACAAACATTTATTTTTAGAATCCATGGAAAGGGAGCTCGAGTACAAAAGTGTTGTGGAACATAAGAACAAAGGAAATAAGAGCAGGAGTAGGCTATTCAACCTCTCAAGCCTCGTTTTCTATTCAGATTGTGACTTCAATTCTACTTTCTTTCATGCCCCCCATTAGACTAGCATCCCTATAGATTAAAACTTTGTATCTCAGTCTTGGATGAATTCAATCACCTTTCTAGGTGGTAGAACCTGTGTGGTTGCAATGTGCTGTCAAAGGAGGCTTGGCTGATTATTATAGCTTGTCCATCATTCTACTCATTGAGGCCTCCACTGCTGTCTGAGGAACATAGCAACATAGAAAATAGGAGAAGGAGGAAACTATTCATCCCTTATGTCTGCTCTACTCTTTATTGACATTATGTGTGTTCTTCACCCTCCATGCCATTTTGTTGCATTATCCCAAAATTCTTTCATATCATAAATATTTAAACATCTATCTCTGTCTTGACTGATCCTTCTGGGGTCAAAAATTCCAAAGTTTCACCACCTTCTCAGAGAGGGGTTCCTCCTCATCTCAGTTCAGTCCCAAGTTGTTTGTCCCTTTTCTGAGATTATGACCTATGGTTTTACACACCCCAACCAGGGGATGCTTCCTGCCTGCATCTTATCTTGTTGAGCTTTGAAAGAATTTATATGTTTCAGTGAGATTATCTCTCATTCTTTTGAATTCTAGGGAATATAAACTCAGTCTGCTCAATCTCTCTTCGGAAGACAATCCCACCATTCCAGGAATCAATCTGGTGAACCCCTGTTGCACTTCCTCTTTGATGGATATATCCTTCCTTATGTAAGGAGATCAAAAAAACAACACAATACTTTGGGTGCAGACTCACCTAAGCTCTGAAAAATTATAGCAAGATGTCTTTTCTCCTATATTCAAATCTTCAATCTTTTCCTGCAGTGCAGGGTGCTTACTCACTTCTCCAGATTTCTTGTCACACTCTAGTCCACAACAACCCAATAATAACAGGCAGATGAGGGCTGAAGCTGTCTTTCAGTCTGTCTTTGGCCTATTCATGAAAAGGAAGATTACAAAAAAGGTCTGCAAGGTGTGACTCGCTGAGACAAGGGAGATAGTCGGACTTCTCATTATTTCAAGACACTCTATCTGTTTGAAGTCTCTTCGGTACATTTAGGTGCTCCATTCCACACAGAATCTTTGCCAGCCAGCCACTGAATTCAAAATTGCAATTGTTTTGGCTCTGTAGCAGCCCTCTTAAAAAATCCCATCATGTATTAAGATCTAAAAACACTGGTAGTATTTTTGGGTTATGACCCATTATCATAGCAATAACTATAGAAGCTTATTATAAATCATTTTTGTTTGTTGCTAGTTGACTTTATATTCTGTTTTCTCCTTCCTCCTCTGCTGCTCCTGTTCTTTTAGGTGTTGCTACCTATCCCTGAGCCGTTAAAAACAGTCATGACACTCTGAGGGAAGAAATGCCTCTTTGTCAAATCTTAAACAGGTAACCACTTATTCTGAAGCTGTGCCCCCAGGTTCTAGGCCTGGTGCAAAGGGAAGTGACTTCTCAGCATCTACCCTACTAAGCTCACCCAATTAAATCACCTCTAACAAACAATGACAATTGGTCCAATATGCTCACACTTTCCTCTTAGGATAACTCTTTCATCCCTGGAATCAACCCGGGGATCTTCTTTGAACTGCCTCCAAATAAAGTTTATCCGTCCATAAATAAGGTGACCACAACTGTGCCCATTAGGTGTGATCTCACCAATGCCCTGTATAATTGTATAAAAGTAAGGAAACCTGGCTACTCCACTCTCCTTACAATAAAGGCCAACATTCCATTTGCCACCATAATTGCTGGCTGTACTTGTATTCCGACTTTCTGCTCCTCATTTATAAGAACATCAAGGTATCTTTGCACTGCAGCATTTTGTAAGCTCTCTCTATTTAAATCATACAATGCTTTTCTATTCTTCCCACCAAGGTAGAAACCTCACATTCCCACCTTATACTGGATGTGCCAAATTTTTGGCTACTCACTTAACTTTATTAATTGCATTGTATGTGTGTCCTCCACAGAACTTGTTTTCCCATGTATGCTTGATCAGGTGATCTTAATGAATGATGGAATAGGCTTGATGAGTAATAGCTCTTATTCCTGCATATATTTCTAAATTTCATAATATGATCTTGAAACAAACATATCCTTCACGACATGCATTTTTAACAGTCTCATGTTACTTCTAATAAGCTCCTTAGGTAAGTGCAGAAAAGGTGGAAAATTAGTCTAAGCCACTGATGTATTATGCCCAGACTTATCCATGATTTTCTGACCCTTGTGCCAGAACCATCAACCATAATAGAGAGAATAACGGAAGAGGGATAGAGACTCCCAACATCTAGAGTTCCTGTGCCTCTAGCCTGTGGCTACTTCTCAGTGGAAATAAGATTGGCCTTTGGTACACCAAGTGTGACCAGTTATGCCATACACCAGCTAAAGTCTAGGTTGGGATCATGGCCTGGATCCTCAAATATAAAGTAAAGTCCCATTTTTCTTTAATCATTTCATTTCAACTCTATTGCAAATGGGGCCACTGTAAGTACCTTAAAGAGATTTTGGAGAGTGGCCAGTCCATTGGACTAGCACATTTTTGCTGCTAATCATGTCCCAGTGGAAGGCATGTCCCTTAGATGTTATCTTGAGTGGCATAATGCTCAATTGGGCAAAAGACAAATAAAAATGTTTCTCCTATCTCTGTAAATTGTGGTGGAATCTGAAGCAGAGATCCTGAATAGGAACAATATAGAAATTACTTTCTAGGATGCAGCTCCCTGCTGATCATCACCCATACAGAGTTATAGAGTCATACGGTTGTACAGCACAGAAACAGACCCTTCGGTCCAACTCATCCGTGCTGATCAGATATCCTAAATAAATCTCGTCCCATTTGCCAGCATTTCGCCCAAAAACCTCTAAACACTTCCTATTCATGTACCTATCGAGATGTCTTTAAAATGTTGTAATTTTACCAGCTTCCACAATCTCCTCTGGCAGCTCATTCCATAAACGTACCACCCTCTGTGTGAAAAAGTTGCTCTCCAGCTCCCTTTTTAATCCTTCCCCATCTCACCTTAAACTTATGCCCTCTAGTTTTGGACTGCCCTATCCTGGGAGAAAGACCTTGACTATTCACCCTATCCGTGCCCCTCATGATTCTATAAACCTCTATAAGGTCACTCCTTAGCCTCTGATGCTCCAGGGAAAGTAACCCATAACTACTATAATCAGACTAAACACTGTTCAAGGTCCTAGGAATGATATAAATCTTGGGTAGCAATGTAAAATGGCCAATGGAACACCAGTCTGATATTTTCTCTACCTGATTTGTTTTTTACATTGTAGTCAATGCATTATTCCCTGCTATGATTCGCCAAAAAGACCAATAAACTTTAGAAAGACATTCAAATTTCTTGTGACAAGAAGGATCACATGAAGGTTTCAAGTTTTAAGCCTTTTATTGTTACAAACAAACTAAAAACAATATTGACTAAACCTTATTTCAGCGGGCAACTTATATTCTAAACTGCAGAAAAGTTTCCCATTTACATTTTAAAGTGATTAGAAATCCTGCCTGGGGAAGTGATTGCCTGGTGGTATTATCTCTGGACTGTTAATGTTCTGGGGACCCGGGTTCAAATCATGCCACAGCAGATGGTGGAAGTTGAATTCAATAAAGGTGACCATGAATCTATTGCTGATTGTTGGACAAAGCCATCTGGTTCACTAATGTCCTTTAGGGAAGGAAATCTATAATCCTTACCTGGTCTGGCCTAGATGTGACTCTAGACCCACAACAAGTTGACTCTTAACTATCCTGTGGGCAATTAGGGTTGGGCAATAAATGCTGGCCTAGCCAGCAATGCCCTCATCACGTGAATGAATTAAAAAAACAACTGACACTTAAGGTTACATTCCATTGTCTAGGAAGTAGACTGAAGTTACAAGCAGCTCCCAATGGGTTGTTGCCTTTACTGCCTTTCCAGCCGAATAATGTCTAAACACAATTTAATTTGCACAGTGAGTTTTACCCTGGAAATTCCTCCTTCTAGCTATAGTAAAGTGAATCTTCTAACCCTGTTTAAGAGCCGTTTTGGTGTCTAATGTGTGCACCTGCTCCCATATACATTCTACATAGTGTGCAATGCATTGAAACCCATTTCTCTGAGGAAGGCTCACACTCGACTTAAAGTGTTAACTCAGTTTTGCTGTCCAGGTATTGCCAGATCTGCTGAGTTTCTCCAGCATTTTCAGTTTCTATTTCAGATTTCTAGCATCTGTAGTATTTGCTTTTACTGAATCTGCTCTGGTAATTGTTTATAGGTGTGAACATCTTGCACCACCTTTCTAGTAAATCAAGCTAGGCTCCCTGTTAACCTTTAATTACCATGCCACTCAAATCTGTTGTGAATTCAGTAACATCACGTGAACTCCTCCAGTTTTCCATTTGTCCTACGTTAAAGAGATAATCACAAGCACGAAAGAAAATTCTAAACTTCATATTTATTACCTGCCCAAGACCATCTTCGCAGCCTAAGTTATGACATTTGTTAGCCACAGAATTGGAATAAGAATCACAGAATCATAGAATCCCCATAGTGTGGAAGCAGGCCCATTGAGTCTACACCCAACCCTCTGAAAAGCATTCCATCTGGACCCTATCCCTGTAACCCAGTATTTCCCGCGGCTAATCCACCTGCCCTGCACATCTTTGAACTGTGGGAGGGAACTGGAGCAATAATAATGTTAGGCAAATAAGCCAGACAGTAGATATTACCAATACCTATCTAGTATCTGCCGGAATCTGATAATGTTTCTCAAACAATATGCATATCAAATAAAAATTGTTGGCAGCTCAATCTGTCATTTAAGTCATGCCTAAAATATTTGCTCTGTCAAGAGCACATTAGTAGAAATATTTAATGGCACATGGCCTTTGATCCCTTTTGAATCTTGCTGATCCAGATGCTTCATCTAATTGCTTTTCCCAGTATAAGTTGCTGAGTTTGAATTTTTGATAGAGATCTGCGTAACACAGACAAAATAATTTGTGAATTGCATTATTGTTACAAGGTTGCCCACATGAGATTTGAAGATTTTACTTTGGAAACAAAACTGATTGCTTACAAATCGGGCCTGAGCACTTTACCAACATAGCAGTCTTGTGGGTTGAAAAGCATCATTCCAGTTTTGACTAAAGTTGGTGGATAAAAGGTGCGGTCAATTCGGGGAAGCATCAGGCTCACTCTGGTTCTTCCCTTACAAGAAAAAGGTTGGCAGACTGGAACTGAGCAGACTTTGCAGGAGACACAATTAGGGGCCTATGGGAATTATCCAAAGAGGTTAGGTAATAGATGGCAGAGTAGGGCAGTCATAGTTTGGGTAACACAACCTATGCTTCCCAGTACTGTATTACATTTTCAGTTTTCTGTACCAGCAGTCCCTTCTTGCCCACCTGCTCCTAATGAATGCAACTGAATGAGATCAGGGGACTGTGATTTCTGAATTTCAATGAGGCCTAGACATGTGGTGCTGTGAAAATCCTGGAGCCAGTTACAGAAAACGACTTCACTGCTCACAAACTATCAAATAAAAATCTTTTTGTCCAGAGCTTGTTTGTGAACTAAAGACTCAGATTCAAGTTGGCCTAGTGCTTCAGCCCCTGTGCCAACACTGAGTGATCTTCTATTGTAAAAGAGGCTTGAATTTGCAGATCTGCTTTCCTCAACATCTTAAAATACCTCATGTGTAAGAGAGATAAGGAGGATAGTAAAGGTGCGTTACAAACTGGGCGTCAGATCTTCTCGATCAGATATTTACATTAATGACAATTCGACCATGACAAACCTTGCAGCTTCAGAACGCTGGCAATACAGTCTTGTTGACAGGCCGCCATTATAGCATCACAGACTCCTGGGCGCCTTTGTGCTACCACATGTGCCAAGGACTACTGAAATATACAAACCACATCATTCAGTTAAAGACACGTGTATACTATATATGCAGAATTTCTTCAACAT
>NW_025966982.1:19450-26893 GCF_021869965.1 Rhincodon typus | reverse complement strand
ACCAGACTGATGAGGATGGTGATGATTGCAACGGCACAATAGGATTATAATAGAATAGAATAGATCTCTGACATCTGTATAACAACATGCATGCCAATATTCAGTTTGCACTCAGGGCTGTATAAAGTGGAAGAAAGTGAAATGATCACATTCAATATAAATGCTTGAAGTCATGTGAGTTTAAATAGAATTTGTTTGAGATATTGGTTGTTTTGTGGTTAACATAACAATGGAAAGTAGAAATGTAAGTGTTATATATCCAATACTTTTTTGTTTTATTTTTAGTAATATGCCCAACATCATTTTGATTTATTTTTAGTAAGCAGTTGCTTCCTGATGTGCATCATCTATAATTGCCTGTCATTGGATTCCAGTTTTGAGTACTGCTCTGACAAACTGATTTCCTTTTGATTAGGAGACAAAGATGGCAGTAAGGTGACAACAGTGGTGGCGACACCTGGACAGGGTCCAGATCGGCCGCAGGAGGTCAGCTACACTGATACCAAGGTGATTGGCAATGGTTCCTTTGGAGTTGTTTACCAGGCGAAACTGTGTGACACAGGGGAACTGGTGGCGATCAAGAAGGTTTTGCAGGACAAGAGATTTAAAGTAAGTGACACAATTTATATTGACTGTCAACTGCTCTTTGAATTTCAATTACATTTTCTCCCCGCTTTGAAAGAACTGGATGGAAAAATGAGCAGCTGTGGTTAAAGTAACAACAGCTAGTCCAAGATATTTCTTAACTGGATCACTTTGGAGAGTTAGAGGCAACGACTGAGCCTGAAAATATTTAACGGTCAGACTATTTGATAATGAGAGAGATTTCTTAGATGGACTTTACAAAAGACGAATTGTGAATTTCAGTAAAATTTTAGACATCAACAAAAATAGTTGTTTGTCTGGGCTATTTGTAGAAATTAATTCTGTTGGTAGACCAGCTGCGTAACTTGAACTTCAAGTTGAGTGCAAGATCAACAGAATTTCACTGCTATTTCTACCAAATAGGTTTATCTTGGTACATTGCCTTTTGTCTTTTGATAACTGCATCCCAAGTTTATCAACTGTGACTCAGCACCCTTGTCCTGAGTTACAAGTTTCCAAGTTCAAACCCCACACTAGGGATTGAGCACAAATATCAAGGCTAACACTCTACTGTAGTACTGGCATTGGAGGTGACTTCTCAGATGAGATGGTAAATTGAGGCTCCATCTGTCTGCTTCTATAGATTTAGAACAATTCCGGTGCTATCTCAAAGAATAGCAATGTGATTGACTCTGCTGACTGGCCAATATTTATCACTTAAATGACATTACAAAAACAGATTTATGGTCATTATCCCATTGTTATTTATGGACATTTGCTGTGTGCAGATTGGCTATCAATTTCCAACATTATAACAGTGCCCATAAAACCCTAGATTGTGTATAGAGTACATTGAGTCAGACGGTGATTGTGAAAGCACCGTATGAATGCAGGTCCATTTTTTGCTTGTCCTGGAATTTTAGCTTTGAGTTTAACAGTTGGAAAAATCATTTAACTGAAGTTGAATGATCAAAACTTGGTGAATTAGAAAAATGCTTACTTTGGGCACCTTTAGAACTGATCTAATGCAGTGTTAAGCTAAATTCCATTGTTACCACTTTAGGTTTCGGTGCTCCAACATTTTGCTAACCAGATAACATTCAGTTTCAGTTCCCCTGATAACCAAAATGAGATTCAGTCTCTTGGGACTTTTATCTTTGTTTTATTCCAGAATTCAAATTAGTCTGATAAATGGGGACAAAAAGATGCAATTCTGTGAAGCTAGTTGTCACGTCCCAAGAGCATTTTAAAAAAAAAAAACACCTTGTATATGTGTTACGTTTATATGCAAACACCTGAAATCCCTGAGTATTTTGCAACTGATGAAATGGTTTTGGTGTGTCATTGTTGTGCTGAAAGGGTAACTGAAAGACAGCTGATGCTCTTTGTGCTGTGACAATATTTTGCTTATGAAACTTCAAGGATACTTCAGATCCTTTTCTCATTGATGGATAGCCAACACTTATTTGCTCAACATTGAGCAATCTAAGCAATGATCCTTTAGAAGGCTACCACCAGACGTATTTTCCTTTAGCTTAACCTTCCCTGGTAAAGCGACATGCTGTATCCTGTGCTCATACTTCTTCCTTGCCACCCCTCATTTGACTCAAGTGGAAGCTGGAGAAGCTGGAAAAGCTGGAAATCTGCTTCTGGAGTCCCAATAGCCACTCGTAGACTGACAAATATTCTGAGTGCTCCATTTCACTTAGTCTCGAACTTTTAATTGCCACTCTGGTAGTACACTGACCTGAACTCTTTCTAGGCTGAGGTGTCCTTAATGCTAACAAAGTATATACAGAGAAATTATGTAACATCTTAAATGAAGAAAAATTGCTACCAACTGAATGATGGTCAAACAATGTCATTTTAGAAATGTCTTCCTTTATGTAGCATTTTAGTTGATTATTCCTGAATCAATTACTAAAGAACCATTTAGCACTATACTCCATTGTTTTTCACAGCAGCAATTTTAAGTGCCATATATGGTAAATAGCATCAGTGGCATGAGCAAGCCAGCATGTATGTGCTTGTGTCCATGTTTTTCAAATTGGAAATTAGTGGAGCTGAAGTATCTCAGCAGATGTACACAAACGCCCATATTTGTAGTTTGTTTTTTAAATGATTGAGAAGTTTTGTGTTTTTCCCATGTGGTATAATAGCTCATATTATTAACCTTTTTTGCTATATGTTTATTTGTTGCACTAAGTTGAATTTCCAAAGCTTTCATTTTCCTAACAAATTAGCATTGAGCTTCATTTTATTAAAGGTGTTGTAATATTACAGCCAATTGAGACTTGCATACATTAAAATTTTGAGGGAGACCTGTTTGTTATTTTTAAAGTTGATATCAGATATTGACAACGTTACACAGCAGAAGGCCCAAGTGTAGATACAACCAAATCAAGATTAGAAAAGTAATTCCTTATGTGCACAATATTCTCTAATTACAAATGGTAAATGCTATGTTCAATCCCCTAAAATTGGGCAGATAAATAATGACTAAATAACAAAATCAAAAACTGTGAAGATGTATTTCAACAACTGTAGTTTGTGTGCTATACACAATGTAGAATGTTCTGTACAGGGTAGTCAATTGGGGTTGGGTAACCTAGGTTAAACTGGGAAGATTACATGAGAGCTTACCTATTCAAAGTCTGATTTTAATCTTGATGTGGTAAATTTGAGTGAGAAATAATGTGTGCTCCTTTTTGCACATGTGCAAAGTTTATGAACTCTATTGAACATGTAATTGCAGTGAAAATGTGGTGCATGTACTTACAAAGTAAAAATGTGAAAACATAGACATGTTGCTCAATATTTCATGTGAACTTGAAGTTGCTTGGAGGGGCTGGAATCTTATTTCTCACTTCATCTACCTACTTGATAAGACCAAGATCAAACTTCAAATGGGTGAGTTGATGTTGAACTTTCCATTTAATTCATCATGGTGTTCGAAATAATGTGAGGTTCTCAAAGCAAAACTCTAGCCTAGCAGTGTCCACTCACTGAATAACAAAATATATACTGTCTTTGCATTGTCCCTAATAGACTTATTCTAGACGTTTTTTCACTGCTACATGTGTTTTGTGTAATGCCCATTACTGGGATCATGGTTAAGTTAGCTTTAGAAGTGGCTGCAGCTTTTGTAGAATGAGGTTTGGACATGTTGATTCCAGTTTTATATTTGACATGATGTGGCTATCTAACTATAGTATCTATGGTCATTGTTTTATTTGGCCTTCTGAAATTCTCAAAGGTACAGACAACACACAGCTGAGTTGGAGTGAACCGTGAGGAGGATTCTGAGATATTTAGGTTCATTTGGACAGGATGAATGAGTGGACAAATGTATAGCAGACGAAGCATAATGTGGATAGACGGGAGTTTGTCCATGTTGGTAGCAATAAGTGGAAGGTAGACTATTATCTGAATGGCAAGATGTTGGGAAAGAGATGCAGTGAAACTTGGATCTCCTTGTACACAAATGGCTGAAACAGGTGCAGGAGGCAGTGAAGAAGGCAAATGGTATGTTGACTTTCACAGCAAGAAGATTAGAATACACCAGCAATTCTGCAATTCTGAAGGGCCTTGTTGAGACCATACCTGCTGTATTAGTATTATAAGACCATAGACGTAGGAGCAGAAATTAGGCCATTCAGCCCATTGAGCCTGCTCCGCCATTCAATCATGGATGATAAGTTTTTCGACCCCATTCTCCTGCTTTCTTCCCGTAACCCTTGATCCCGTTGACAATCAAGAACCTATCTGTCTCAGTCTTGAATGTACTCAATGACCTGGCCTCCACAGCCTTCTATGGCAGTGAATTCCATAGATTCACCACTCTGTGGCTGAAGAAGTTTCTCCTTATCTCTGTTCTGAAAGGTCTTCCTTTTACTGTAAGGCTGTGCTGTCAGGTCCTCAAACATTCCTCGTATGTTAAGCTTTTCTGAACCTGTTCTAGGGCCAGTGCATCTTTCCGGAGGTATGGGGCCAAAACTGCGCACAATACTCCAAATGTGGCCTGACCAGAGCCTTTTCGAGCCTCTGAAGTATATCCCTGCTTTTATATTAGAGTCCTTTCAAAATAAATGCCAAAGTTGCATTTGCCTTCTTAACTACTCAACCTGCAAGTTTACCTTGAGAGAACCCTGGACTAGAACTCACAAGTCTCTTTGCAATTCAGACTTCTGAATTTTCTCCCCATTTGGAAAATGGTCCATGCTTCTATTCTTCTTACCAAAGTGCATGACCTTGCACTTTCCCACGTTGTACTCCAACTGCCACTTCTTTGCCTACTCTTTTAACCTGTCCAAATCCTTCTGCAGCCTTCCTGCATCCTCAATGCTACCTGTTCCTCTACCTATCTTTTTGTATCGGCAGCAAACTTAACCAGAATGCCCTCAGTTCCTTCATCTAGATCATTAATGTATAAAGTAAAAAGTTGTGGTCCCAAAACTGACCTTCGTGGAACACCACTTGTCACTGGCTGCCATTCTGAGAAAGTCCGTTTTAATGCCACTCTCTGCTTTCTGCCAGACAGCCAATCTTCTACCCATGCTAGTACCTTGCCTGTAACGCCATGGGCCCTTATCTTACTCAGCCTCCTGTGCGCCACCTTGTCAGAGACAATGTGCAGTATTGGCTGCTTACACTGAGCAAAGCTGTTCTGGGTATCCAGGGAGTTCAGTAAAGGTTTACCAGATTGATTGATTCCTGGGATGGTAGGACTAACGTATGAAGGAGAGCCTGGATCAGTTAGGACGATATTCATTGAAGTTCACAAGAGTGAGTGGGGACCTCCAAAGAAATCTATTGGGTTTTAACTGGTCTTTACTGATAAACACAAGGAAATTCCTGATGACTAGATAGTCCAGAACTAGGGCTCTCAGTCTAAGGATACGTGATAAACCATTTTAGGATTGAGAAGAAATTTCTTTACCCAGAATGGTGGGTCTGTGGATTTTCTACCACAAAAGCAGTCAAGCCAAAACATTGTACAATTTCAAGGAGTTGGATGTAGCACTTGGGGCAAAAGGGATCAAAGGATATGGGGGAAAAGCAAGAACAGGCTATTGCCTCGATCGTAATGACCAGCAGATTCAGTTCAAAGGCCGAGTGGCCTACTTCTGCTCCAATTTCTGTTGTGTTCCATATTTGTGTATTTCTCATTGTTTTGAATGTGTTCAGTTCAAAGCAAATATTGTACATGTTTGTAGAGACATACATGGTTCTGATATGCTTCCAGCACAAGTTGATAGCCAGATTTGCCTAGGTATTTTTGCTTTGAAAAATCATTCACTTCAAAAAGAAGGGGCTCTAGTTTTCTTGCATATTGCTTGTGATTTGTGGTCTGTTGACAGTGCAGACACCAATGCAACTACTTGAGAAATGAGTGACAAAGAATTGAAAGCTCTGAGGTAGTCTACCAAAGGCTTTACATCCAATGTGAAATTATATCTTGGCACTTGTGGTTAAGTGCCCAGTATATGTGGGCCCAAAGTGTGCCCCTCCGGCAATATAAAAAGACAGCTGACTTTGCTGTATTTGTGGCAGTGTAGCAGTCTGTGAAATAATGAAGTTAAAAATTCCAAAAAGCTTGCACCAATATTTCCATTGGATTAATTTGCTTTCTGCTGCAAATATCCATGCCTTGCTTTATGTAAGTAGTGTCCTGCTGCCTGGTCAATGGTCAGACAACTATGATGATTTTGGCAGTTTCTGCTAAAAGGCCCTAAAAATCTTTTAGGATTTTCCTGATAACCTAAAATTTTACATCTTGTAGATTAAGATGGACGGAAAGTGAGTGATATATTGTTCAAGTTGATTGAGAAATTAAATACTGCTTTGGTGCACTACTGGTTCTTGCACTAGTAAATTCAACTGCCTTGTAAACAATTTTAAAAAAAAAAAAAAAATTTTCTTGGTCTATTTTCACCAATCAGTGTATAAATCTGTAATTTTTGTATGTCACTATTACAGTTTGGAATATTATGCCATCCTCTACCATTTAATCTATTTTTGTAGAGAGAAATAGCGTTGATGCTTCAAATCCAATATTCCTTTTCAAAACACCAGTGGCATCCGCAACAGTGTTCCAAAAAAGATTCATGTTGGACTCCAAGCATTAACTCTATTTCACTGTCCACTGATGCTGCTGAGTATCTCCAGCACTTAGTTTCTTTTGCAGATCTCCACCCACAGTACTTCATTTTGTACGTTCACTTCCTGATTCTTTGGTCATCCTGAAATATATTTCAATTTCTGTTTGTTCATTACTATGAATATATTTTTCCTGGTTGTCTTCCCTGTCACATCCTGTTAATGTAAAAATGTGATACTCATTTTTCATTCCGACTGGAGTACTTCTTCATCCACATCGATTGGATTTCTTTTTGATTTGATAAGGTCCAGTGAACTTTGATTTTCACAGATCTTCACAGGCCAATTATCTAAACTAACATTTTGTCTCCAGCAAAAGAATGTCTAGCGTGGCCTCTTTAATCTGCAGTGGCCTCTATTTATAGAGCTGTTTTCAAATCCTTTTTGATCAACACTCTCACTTTTTTGTTTAGGTTATCTTGGAAAGTTGGCACATAGGTTGGAAAGTAGTCTTTGAGCTTTGAGTTAAAAATTTCTGTTCATTTTCATTTAAAGGGAACCTTCACCTTGAGTCTGTAAATCAAGTCAAAAGGAAGCCTCCTTGTGGTCATTAGTGATATCCGTAAAGGCAAGCAGTAACAAAAGAATTACCACAATCTTTAGAAACCAAAAGAACTGCAGATGCTGTAAATCAACAACAAAAACAAAGTTGCTGGAAAAACTCAGCAGGTCTGGCAGCATCTGTGAAGGAGAAAACAA
>NW_025966982.1:0-19050 GCF_021869965.1 Rhincodon typus | reverse complement strand
AAACATTAACTCTTGTTTTCTCCTTCACAGATGCTGCCAGACCTGCTGAGCTTTTCCAGCAACTTTGTTTTTGTTGTTGACCACAATCTTTAGGATTGACAAGCTTCAATCATGCCATCTTTCTCGTGCTCCTGGAGATTGAAAAAGCATTTGAGTGCATTTAAAACTGAGGCATTGCTTAACTGGGTGACAAAGTAAACCAAGTACAAGAGTTGAATGCGACTTGGTGCAAATTGTCATCAGAGTTTTATCTGGTCATTTGGAAACGGAGTTGAAATGGTCTAGACGTAATAAAGACAGAAGTGGGGTTTTTGCTCACAGATGAACTGTCATAGAGTCCAGCAATAACCAAGGAAGAAATAGGCTGTCTTGGCAGTGTCCCTGATGTATGTTTGGAAGCTTATCTTGATCAGTTATGGGACCCAAGTTGCCAACAATCTGGTCCAGCTTTGGACATTCTCCAGGAAGAGGAATGAAGTTTGTGGTAATTATCAAAGATGATGGCTTAAATCTGTCAAATATTTAGTTGGAAATTTCTGTCCATCTACTACTGGATGTTGAAGAAACTGTAACTATCTTTACGTCAACAGAGATGAATGAAGAGACATGAGGTTGAACTGTATCACTTTCCCAACTTGGCACTTTTGAAAGATGTCACTGAAAGGTAGCGTATAGCGAAGAAATTGGGAAGACCAGATCTTAATTCTTGATCACCAAAAGAAACTGTTTGGAAGTAGGCAGAGCAGTTGATGCAGGTAGTTCTTTCCAAGCTATGACTGGATGCCTGAAAAAGGTCAGTGCATCACTACTCAGTTGGGTGCCATATTAGAGGACAATGTTGTGGTCAGCTTATAACTATACTTGCTAATAAAAACCTCATACCCAAAAGTACCCAGGCAGTAGAGGTCTTTTTGAGGATTGGGCAGCTTCAAAGTAGCTGCTAAATAATTTAAAGCTCGGGTTCCGATGGCACAGGCTGGAAGATTTTATGGCAAGTTATCCTGAGTTTGAAATAAATCTTAACTCTTACAGATAAATATCACTTTTGACTAAATATTTGAAAAGAATATCAACTGATGCAGGGGTGGGAGTGAAGTGGGGGGGGGGGGGGGGGGGGGGAGGGGGGGGGGGGGGGGGGTGGGGGGGGGGGGTGGTGGAATTGTGAAGACCACAAAAGCCAGCATACCTTTGTTGAGCTGAGCAGCCTATTTCTATACTCTTAAGTTATTTTAAATTACTCCAAACATGTTTTATGAAATTAGAGAGATCTTTGTTTGAGAAGCAGTGAGCAGCAGAGGGACCTTGGTGTGCATTTCCACTGGTCACTTAAATTAATGCAACAGGCAGATAAAGTGGTTAAGGAGGCATATGGAATACTTGCTAGAATTTAACAGCAGTAAGGTTATGCTGGAACTGTATAAAATGTGAGTTGGGCTAGAGTTAAAGTATTGTGTGCAATTCTGAAATCCATGTGATAGGAAGGATGTGATAGCACAGTAGAGGTGCAGAGGAGATTTACCAGGATGTTGTCTTGGTTAGAGAATTTTAGTTATGAGGAGAGACTTGATAGACTGAGATTGTTTCCCTTAGAGCAGGTTAGACTGAGGAGAAAGCATAATTGAAATGTATAAAGTTGAGAGGTATAGACAGGAAGGAACTTTTCCTCTTGGTGAAGGGGTCAATGACCAGGGGCCTGTAGATTTTAAGGAAAGGAACAGGAGGTTTAGAAGGGAGATGAGGACATGTTTTTGTTTTAAAACGACAGTGTGGTGGGAATGTGGAACTGTCTGCCTATAAGGGTTGTAGAGGCAGAAACCCTCATAACATTCAAGATGTACTTGGATGTACGCTTGCAATGCCAAGGCATACAAGACCCTAGGCCAAGTGCTTTAAAATGGGATTCGAATAGTTACGTTGTTATTGACCAGCGCAGATTTGATGGGCCGGGGGTCCTTTTCACTACTGGATGATCTGCTGAAGATGTAAACTTTCTTCCCAAACTCTTCATTTCTTTGAATGTTCGATTTGTATTTTTGTCTGTACTCCATAGTTTGTTTTTGAAACCATACTTAAAACTTTGACTAACATTTCTGCTGCCGTTGTTATCATAATTTTTTCTAAGCACTGCTTCAGTAAATTGAACTAGAGCTTCTGAGCCCAGGGCTCGTCTACTCTGGCTGCTTTCTTTTCTTTTTCTCTTCCTTTTTTTCCTCTTTGTCCTCTTTATTTTACTTCTTGTTGAACAGCTTTCAGGTTCCGGCGATGACATCACAGGTTACTGGGCTCAGTGCAGACTTGTGGCTTTGGAGGCGAGTTTGGATTCCCAGCAGCTTCTGTGTCCGGTGCAGATTCATGGAGGTGGCAGGCGAGGAGAGTTTGGGTGCAGTACAAGACTTGGTGATTGGCAAAGTGGGTCCGAAGCGGACTTGTGGCAGTGGGAGAGTTGAGCTGGGTACTGTACAGTACCCACTGGCATCAGTGGCGTCTGCAGTGGCAAGGTCCAGCAAGGTCTCTGGCGACAGGATCAGTGGAGGCGAGACGCAACCAAAGAGTGGCGACTTTCATTCCAGCAGTTGTGTGGTGAAGGGAACTCATACCTGGCTACCAGGCCCATAGCTGATGGCCCATGGCGGAGCACTTAACAGGAAGGACTGAAGTCGAAGACTTCCTTTATTTCTTTATTTTTCTGCCTTTATATTTTGTTCTAGTTTATTTTTCTGTGTTTTAAGATGTTGCCAGAGAGTGATGATACAATACATCACTTTTCACTGTATTTTGTAACAAAATACACATAGATCAGATCAAATCCATTTTAAGATGCTCTTAAGGGAAGTATTTTTTGCTCCGTAGTGATTCTTAGTGACTCTTAGCTTCCACTGCCGTGCAAGAATGAGCGTCCTTGAATATTTTTAAGGTGGAGGTTATGAGATTCTTGATAAGCAAGAGGTTGAAAGATACCTAGGTGGGTGGGAATGTGCATTAATCAGATCAGCCCTGATCTAATTGAATGGCCAAACAGACTTGAAGGACCAGGCACCCTCCTCCACCTAATTCGTACTTGTGTATCTTCTGCTCTTGTCCTTCTAGGTTGTGGGTTTGAAAGGTGCTTTGTCGTGGAGTTCCTTTAAGGTCTGTGGTTATGTGGTTTTATTACTTTCACCACTCCTTTATAATGGTGCGATGGTTGCAATTTTCCAATGCAATGACAACTTCCAAATCAGAGATTTTGGAAGATTGACATGTGCAGTTTCCTCAGCCTTTAAACAGAAGTGTTTGGATCCTGCAGGTTTGTTGCTATTACTTTTTCCATTATCATTTTTAAAAGCTTCATACTAAATTCAGTTAGCTTTTCTTTTATTTTTGCTGAAATGAAGGATTTCAGTTGCATACTCCACTTCATAAGTGAAGTTGTTAACTCTCATCTCACCATGGGTTCAAAATACTTTTTAACTGGAACTGAACATGGGTTACCAGAGTAGTTATCGACGTAAAGTAATCATTTAAAACTTCCAGTTTAAAGACTTAACCTAAAGAATCCTGTAGCAAATCTGGTCACCCTCTACACTCTACATAAGATGCTTAAATAAAATTTTACTTTTTCCATTGCAGTTTTAATCAACCTTAGTGTTACCTTAGGTGGTGCATTTTGTATTCTTATTTTTAATCTGTATTACTATTTTGGTTTAACATTAAGTTGAAGCCATTCATTATGCAGTGTTATGTAATTGGAAAAACTTATATGATTTGAGTTCAGAGTTATCAGATTTAACCTTTAACTGCTCGTCTTTCACAAGTGCTCATGGTTGCTCCTTTCAACTAGATGTTTTACCAATCATTTACTAAATGAGAAGGTGAAAAGATCTTTCACTGGTAAATTATGTAGTATAAAATTGTGCAGTAAAAGTTTGGAATAAACACTTGAAATATATTGACATTTTAAGGTGGAGTATTGAGATTCTTGATAAACAAGGTTGAGAGATTATCTAAGTAGGTGGGAATGTCAGTAATCAAATCAGCCATGATCTTTTTGGTAGTCACCAAGAGCTTTGTCAGTCAGAGGTTTCTAGCAAGCTTGTGCTTTTAAGACACCATGTATACTGATAGTTTCATTAAACAGCATGCATTACTTCAACAGTTGCACAGTAGTATCCTTTTGATATAGGAAATATAATTTTGTCGTGTAGTGTTTCAGAGATAGTAGGAACTGCAGATGCTGGAGAATCTGAGATAACCAGGTGTAGAGCTGGATGAACACAGCAGGCCAAGCAGCATCAGAGGAGCAGGAAAGCCTCGACCCGAAATGTCAGCTTTCCTGCTCCTCTGATGTTGCTTGGCCTGCTGTGTTCATTCAGCTCTACACCTTGTTATCTCTTTGTCCTATAGTGCCTTGTTTTCTGGAGACTGGACCTTTGTGTCTAAGTTGAGGCAGTTGCCACATGTTGAAATTGATGGTCGCATTAATGTTCTCACCTTTTGGTGAACAGACATTGTTTAATTCTTAATTTTAGTGCTTACTTAAAACCATTCCACAGCTTGTCTAAAATCATGTACAAGCACAAACTTCCTGTCAGTTTACTATTCTTCTGCAAACAAATCAAGTAAAATATTTTGGCATAGTGCTGAACTAAGTGATTTCTTATTTCTTCAGACATAACCAAATATTTTAAAATTCAGTATTTTTCATTGTGATTGAAGAAATGTGTCCACAACTTGCTTCAATAAATATGATTGTGTTAGTAGAACAGTTCCTCCTCTTCTCTTCCGAAATGCAAAATGGATCAATTTTTCCTTCTGATTTCCAACTGTCTGTTGTCTTCATCTGGTCCATCTGACGCGTCCCTTCCTTGACATTGTGGGATAGGCTGTTTACTAATGTTACACATAAATAACTATTAATTACAAAGCCTAAACTATCTCAATTGTTCTTCCTCACATCCTTCCGAAAAGGACTCCATTTCGTTTTCCCAGTTTCTCCGTCACCTTTTGCATCTGCCCCAAGGACTGATGATCCACTTCCATAACAGTGCATGCGCCATTTCTTTCTTTCTTCCACAATCAAGAATTCTTCCCACTGTAGTCAGCAAATTCCTCAATAGATCCCGCCCCCCCCACCCCTTTCCTGTACCAGTCCTCTCCCTCGCAGCACGCAAGCGTGCCTGAGTGCTAGTCATGTCAAGATTTTCTTGGTTTTGTTGTCAGTACAGCTGACTTACAGTCTGCAACCAACACCTACTATTAACTCCTATTCTGGATCTATCTCTTTACAACCAGCACAGTTACTTTGCACTTATTAATCCCAATTTGTTTCTGTCTGTCAAGTAAGTTTTTCTGTCCACAATGCTACTGATCCTTTTTATACAATGTATGCAGATTTTTCTGTGGAATTTAATAGTTCTTATTGAGCACAGCCTGGAAGTTGTGAATAGTATCGAGTGCACTCCCTTCTTGAACACAAGCATCATATTATCTATTCCAGTCTCAGAGCATAGCATCAATGTTTGAAGAGGAAATAAAAATCAGGGCCAGAGCTTTCGTTTGATTTCTTTGAATAGCATAGAATGAGGGCCAAAAAGTTTTCAATGGCTTATTCTTTTAGTAAACCTCTCTTGCTGATGTAGGAACACAATGTACTTTTGCTGATATTGGAATTTATCAACTTCCGAGATCATCTTGTGTTTTTGAAGATTTCCTGCTTCTTATTGATAAAATGAATTGCTATTTTCCCTGATTTCAATTTGAGACCATTCCTTTCTTCACTGAACTTTTTTGTCTTTTTCTAATCCACTGACCTTACCTGAGACTCCTAGACTTATCTATGCTTTTGATGAATATTTTGTGGTCATTCTTTTCAATTATGTTACACTTGTCTACTTTTTGCTTCATTTTCACTTCTCAGAATAAAGTCAAGTGCTTGCCTTTTTTGGTTAGGAGATTGATAATCTCAGCAAATCCAGATAGAGCATGCATCTTTCCCAGTTTAGCAGAAGGCGTGAACTTAGTCTATCTTGGACATGTTATCCTAGGGCAATGGAAATGCTTCAAGGACATTTAAAGCTTGCATGGAAAAATTATAATTACCCCATCAATATGTAGGACACTGTAGCATAAGACCACCCAACTGGAGAAGAGGCAACTGCAAAGGTATTGGGTTCCTCATTACTTTGATAGATACAAAAAAAATGTAGAGGAAAGTGTTGGGGGGCGGGGGCTGTGGGATGGGGTGGAGAAAAAGGAGATAAGCTTGCAGATGACGTAAAGATTGGCCCAGTGGTTGACTTGAGGAAGGAGAATATAAACAGATCGGTCAGATAGGTCAATGGCAGATGGAATTTACCCTTGGTAAGTGTGAGGTGATGCACTTTGGAAGAAGTAACAAGACAGTGAGCAAGAGGAAGCTCAGAGGAGCCGATGGATCTTGGGGTGCTTGTCATAAATCCCTGAATGTGGCTGGGCAGGTTAATTGGCATCTAAGAAGGCATATGGGCACTTGCCTTTTAGTCAAGGTATAAGCTATAAGAGCAGGGAGGTTAAGCCACAGCTGGAATACTGGCTGCATTTCTGGTCACTGCAGGAGAGGTAGGATGTGATTGCAGTGGAAGGGATGCTGAGGAGGTTCTCCAGGCTTTTGCCTGGGATGGAGTTCATTAGCCGTTTTAAAAAAAAAAAGCTGGGTAAGCTCAGGTTGTTTTCTTAGTGGGGGTAAATAATCAAAACACCGGCACTTTAAAAAGGAGGAAGAGAGACAAAGACGGTGACCACATGGGAAGTGAATCAGATGGAGAAATAAACCTGCACCACTGTCCTACTCGGCAGTGAATCTGCACAGCTGACTGCCTCTGCTCTTTGATTTTCAGTACCTCTGGACGTTGGAGTTCGTCTAAGAAAAACAAAGAGCAAAATTCACAGCTGACTTGGAAACACCTGTGAGGAAGCTCACAGCAAGGGAGTAGCTAAGTGGCTAGTTTTAAGTGTAACCTTGCTGTTTTTCTTTTGTACATCTACAGTACTGAGTAGAGTAGATTCTTTTTGATTATGTGTTTTCATTGAGATATGTCTCAATTTAAAAAACATAAAACATAGATTCTAAGTTAGCCTGGAGCAGTGTTTTTAGAGCAGTAAGACTAAGCTATTTTCTGGGTCTGTAGATTGTTAAGGTGTAAATGTTGCATTTAATAGAGCGATATGCTCTTCCTGTTGGATGCGAGAGATTGGGGAGAGTTACCAGGTTACTGATGCTGATGTCTGCAAGAAGTGTTTGTTTGTGAGTCCTATCGGATCGCATGGATAGGTTGGAGCAGCAGTTAGAGGCAATGAGGAATTTACAGGAGCTGGGGGTGTGATGGATGGCAGTTGCAGGAGGGGAGACACCGTCAGGTAGATGGGTGGCCTCCAGGAAAAGTAGGAGAGGGAGGCAGGTAGACAGGAGTCTCCTGTGGCTATCCCCATCTCAAACAAATATGCTGTTTTGAAAAATGTAGGGGCTGATGGACTTTCAGGGGAATGTAGCACTGACAGCCAGGTTTCTGGTACCGAGACTGACTCTAATGTAACGAGGGGTACGTGGGGTTCCAAGCGTTTGATTGCGATAGGGCAATCTCTATTCAGAGGCACAGGCAGACATTTTCATGGCTGACAGAGAGACATCAGAACGGTGTGCTGCCTCCCTGGAGCCAGGATCAGGAATATCTCAGAGGGTGCAGAATATTCTTAAATTGAAGAGGAACCAGCAGGAGGTTGTTGTACATGGGGAACTAATGACATAGAAAGAGAAAAGAACGAGATTCTGAGGATCGAATATAGGAAGTTAGGCAGGAATTTAAAAAAGGAGGTCCTTGAGGCTAGTAATGTCCTGGATTACTTCCAGTGCCACAAGCTAGTGAGGGTAGGGTTAGGAGGATAGAGCAGATGAATGCATGGATCAGGAGCTGGAGCCGGGGAGAAAGATTCACATTTTTGGAACATTGGAATCTCTTCGGGGTAGAAGTTACCTGTATAAGAAGGACAGATTGCACCTAAATTGGAAGGGGTCTAATATAGTGGCAGGGAGATTTGCTAGAGCTGCTCGGGAGGATTTAATAAGGGGTGGGTGGGAGTGTGACGGTGGGACCCAGGAGATAATGAGGAAAGAGATTAGTCTGAAAAGGGTACAGTTGTGAGAAGGAGCAAGCAAGGCAGTCAGGAACAAAGCAGAGAACAAGGTAGGACTGATAAATTAAACTGCATTTATTTCAAGGCAAGAGGCCCAACAGGTAAGGCAGATGAACTCGGGGCATGGTTGAGAACGTGGGATTGGGATATCATAGCAATTAGAGACATGGCTCAGGACAGGACTGGCAGCTTAATGTTCCAAGATTTAGATGTAGAAAGGGGGGCAAGAGAGAAGGGGGAGTAGTGTTTTTGATTAGGGATAACATTACAGCTGTACCTGGGGAGGATATTCCTGGAAATGCCTCCATGGAAGTTATTTGGGTGGAACTGAAAAATAAGAAATGGATGATTGCCTTATTGCGATTGTACTGTAGGCACCACCACACTCCTCCTCCTCCTCCTTCTCTCCCTCTCCCCGCCTCTCTCTCTCTCTCTCTTCCCCTCCCCCACCCCAAAAAAAAGAGTCAGTGGGAACTTGAGAAACAAATTTGTAAGGAATCTGTCATCTGTAAGAATAATAGGGTGGTATGGTAGGGGATTTTAACTTTCAAAACATAGACTGGGGACTGCCATAGTGTCAAGGGCTTGGATGGAGAAGAATTTAAGTGTGGACAAGAAAATATTTTGATCCAGAATGCAGAAGTACCTATTAGAGAAGATGCTAACCGTGACCTACTCTTGGGAAGTAAGGCAGGGCAGGTGACTGGGATGTCAGTGGGGGAGCACTTTGGGGTCAGTGACCATAATTTTATTAGTTTTAAAATAGTGATGGGAAAGGATAGACCAGATCTGAAATTTAAAACTCTAACCTGGAGGAAGGCCAATTTTGACAGCATTACGCAAGAACATCCAAAAGTTGATTGGGGGTGGGGGGGAGGATGTTTGCAGGTGAAGGGACAACTAGAAAATGGGAAGCCTTCAAAAATGAGAACGTGAGTCCAGAGATAGGACATTTTCTGTTAGGGTGAAGGGCAAGGCTGGTAGGTATAGGGAATGCTGGATGACTAGAGAAATTGAGGTTTTGGCCAAGAATGAGGAGAAAGCAAGGGTCAGGTATAGACAGCAGAGATTGAATGAACCCTTGGAGTATAAAGACAGTAGGAGTATAGTTGAGAGGGAAATCAGGAGGGTAAAAAGGGACATGAGACAGGCTTAGCAAATAGGGTTAAGGAGAAGCCAAAGGGATTCTACAAATACATGAAGGTCAAAAGGGTAACTAAGGAGAGAATAGGCAACCTCGCTGATCTTTAAGGGGCCCTATGTGTGTAGCTGCAGGAGATGGTGGAGACACTAAACGAGTATTTTGCATCCGTGTTTACTCTTGAGAAGGATATGGAGAATGTAGACTGTGGGGAAATAAGTATCGACATCTTGAAAAATATCCATATTACAGCGAAAGAGGTGCTGGATGTCTTAAAACATGTAAGGCTGGGTAAATCCCTGGGACTTGATCAGGTGTACGCTAGAACTCTGTGGGAAGCTAGGGACGAGATTGCTGGGCCACCTGCGATATTTGTATCATCGATAGCCACAGGTGCATTGCCAGAAAACTGGAAGTTGTCCAACGTGGTGCCACTATTTAAGAAAGGTGGTAAGGAAAAGCCAGGGAATCATAGACCAGTGAACCTGATATCAGTGGTGGGCAAATTGTTGGAGGGAATCTGGAAGGACAGAATTTACATGTTTGGAAAGGCAAGGACTGATAGGGATAGTCAACATGGCTTTGTGCCTGGGATATCGTGTCTCTCAAACTTGATTGAGTTTTTTTTAGAAGAAGTAACAAAGAGGATTGATGAGGGTAGAGCAGTGGGTGTGATCCATGTGGAAGATACCAAGAACTGTAGATGCTGGCGTCGGAGACTCCACAGTGTGGAGCTGGATGAACACAGCAGGCCGGGCAGCATCAGAGGAGCAGGAAAGTTGACATTTCGGGTCAAGTTCTGAAGAAGCGTCCTGATCCAAAATGTCAACGTTCCTACTCCTCTGATGCTGCATGACTTGTTGTGTTCCTCTAGCTCCACACTGTGTTGACATAATCTAAATGGACTTCATTCAGGTGTTTGACAAGATTCCTCATTGTAGACTGGTTGGTTGGTAAGGTTAGATCACATAGAATAAAGGGAGAATTAGCCAGTTGGATACAGAACTGGTTTGAAGGTAGAAGATAGAGGGTTTTGGTGGGAGGGAGGGTTCTTAACTTACCTCTGGACCCCCTCCAAAGCCAGCATATCCAACTTTAGATACAGGATCCAAAACTGCTCACAGTATTCCAGATGTTGTCTGACCATGTATACCATGTCTCCATTTTCATAGCAGTCAACTTCTGTATTCTGATTTTCATAGTCCAGAATCTTGAATTGAATTGAATTACCTTCGTTGTCACACGCATGCCTCTCATGTAGCTGCTGTCAAATGTTAAGTATATAAGGTAAGTGTGAGCTTAAGGTGGGGAAGTGGAGGGTGGCAGTTGGGTAGAATCCCTAATAATTACTAGGGAGTTCGGCTGTGTTTAAGAATCTTAAGTTTTCCTAAGTACTAGTTTTTTTTTTATTCTAATTGAAATCCTTCAAATTCCCCACCTTAAATGAAGACTTTTGGAGCATTTCAGTTGCCCAGGCAGTTCATTTTGGAGTCTCCTGTAACGGAGATTCTGCAATGTCCTCATGCGAAACTCCCATCTGGAGGGGAACGACAATCATGTGGTCATCAGAATATCTGTAGCATAGTAACCAGGAATGTTAAGTTCTCTGTCATATTCAAACATGGGGTGTGGCGCTTTTGCCGTTGCTATATTGAAATGTCTATTATAATCCATCTATAGTTGGCAATGTCTCCATCTTTAAATGAATATGCAAAGCATTCAGAAAACATACCATCCAATACTAATTTTATATTTTGAAATGGTGATCCTTACTGCTTTATTTGTGGTGTTTTTTTTTAATATTTATTATTTCTTTTCTCTCTCTCTCTCTCTCTCTCTCTCTCTCTCTGTCTCTCTCTCTCTCTCTCTCTCTCTCTCTCTCTCCTCCTCCCTCCCCCCGCACACACATTATCTCAGTGCCTTACTGTAATTTGGGAAAAACGATAGGAAAAGCATTATTTTGAAATTGAGAAGAATGGATGATGGAAGAAAATTACTGTTATATGTAACTGATTTCTGTCAAAGTGGCCTGATAATTTACAGTCTGAGTTTTGGTCTGGGAGTATTCAATCTGCCAGAAAGAGGAGTATCAAGTGGCAGGCCATGATTCATTGCTGTATTCTGAAATTTAGTAACGAGCCTGTTCAGTTTAATCATTGGGCCATGCTCTTGTTATGCTGAAATTGGACAAGTAAAGACACGCTCCAGATCATGGCAGGTATGAAGGCTGCTTGGTTGTGGGTGTGTTGAGCAGTACCAAAGCGTAGTGTAATGTCCAAAGTACAACTGCCTTTTCTCCACTTTTCTCAGTCCATCTCTGCTGCAGTCTTGTCCATGATTTTGTCACGTCTGGACTCTACCCCATCCCACTCTTCAAACAATTTGGATGAGAATGTAGGAAATGTGGTTGCTGAGTTGTAAATTTAGACCATAGTTGGTGGTGTAGTGGATAGTGGGGAAAAAAGTTATCAAAGAGTACAACAGAATCTTGATCAAGTGGGTGAATGGGCTGAGGAGTGGCAGGCAGAGTTTAATTTAGATAAATGTGAGGTGTTGCATTTGGTAAAGCAAACGAGAGCAGGACTTGCACATTTAATGGGGAGTGTTGTCGAACAGAGAAACCTAGAGTTTCAGATACATAATTCCTTGAAAGTTGCATCACTGGTGTACAGGGTAGTGAAGATGATGTTTTGCACGCTTGCCTTCATTGCTCAGACCATTGAGTATAAGATTGGGACATCATGTTGCAGTTGTACAAGACATTGGTGCTTTAGGAATACTGTTTAGTTCTGGCTACCCTGCTTTAGGAAGGATATTATTAAATTGGAGAGGGTGCAGAAAAGATTTACAAAGATGTTATTGGGAGTGGAGGATTTGAGTTATAAGGAGAGGCTGGAGCATAGAAAATTGAGGATCACCTTTAGAGGCTTAAAATCATGAGGGGTTTTGATGAGATGAATCCCTAGGATGGGGGGAGTTCAAAACAAGAGGTCATATGTTTAATGTGAGAGGAGAAAGATTTAAAAGGAATGTGAGGGGCAACTTTTTCACATAGGGTGGTTTGTATGTGGAATGAACTGCCTGAGGAAGTGGTAGATGCAGGTAGAGTAACAACATTTAAAAGACATTTGGATAAGTGCATGAAATGAAAGGGATATTGGCCATGCACCGGCAAATGAGACTAGTTTGGGAAACCTGGTCAGCATGGACAAATTGGACTGAAGTGCTGTAGGACTCTGACTCTAAAATGTTCACTCCTATATTTGCTGATCTACACTGGCTGCTTGTCCCAACACATTTAAATTTAAGCTTGTCATCTTCAAATCTATTGATGACTTTACAGAATCCTACCTCTGCCAACTCCTGTAGATTTGCATCATCTCCCTATTTTCCTAAACCCCCCCCCCCCCCCCCCCAAAAAAAAAAGCACCACCACCCACAATTCCTGAAACCTTGGATTCCAGCCTGTTATGCATGCACTATCTGTCTCTAATCCATTGCTGTATCAGGGCCACACTTATAACTTCCAGGGCCTTAATTTCTTAGTCTCCCTCAGCAATACCCTGCTTCTCACTGTACTGTTTGAAACCACCACATTTGCTGTGTTGGCCAGCTTTTGGTCATTTCTGACAATGTTAACATATGTATTCTGTGTCTGTTTCCATATAAAGGCAACTTATCAGTGATAAGTAATTGGAGCAAGTTCAATCAGGTGGGACGTTTGTGTAGCTTAAATCTGTCATATTTTAAGGAGTGTTGTTCTCATGCCTATTAACTAGCACCCAATTGTGAGTGTTAACTATGCAAATAAACAGTTCCTTATTTTTTTGTTCCACAGAATCGTGAGCTGCAGATAATGCGAAAACTGGATCATTGTAATATCGTCCGATTACGGTACTTCTTTTACTCCAGTGGAGAAAAGGTATGTTTGTATATGTACGTTGTTTATTCGTTCTTGGGATCAGAGTGTCACTGGCAAAATGCTTTCTGATACAACAGGGATGGCTCATTTGGCATTAAGGGTCAGCCATGCTGCTCTGCATCTTTTTTAATTCCTTCATTGAATGTGAGCTTTGCTAGTTAGGCCAGCATTTATTGCCCATCCATAATTGGCTTACTTAGCAGTTAAGAGTGAATCACATTGCTCTGGCCTCACACTTGGTCCAGACAAGGTAAGATGGCAGATCCCTCACTAAAGGGGACTAATGAGCTAGATGGTTTTTTTCTGACCAGCAGCATGGATACCATTAGAATAGTTTGTTTCTTCCCCCAGATTTTTGTTGAATATCAACGTTGAAATTCTAACCCATGTCCCCACAGGTGGTTGAGAAGATATATGCGATAGTTGCTTTTATTAGGCAAGGCATGGAGTTCAGGAGCAGAGTGTTATGCTGAAATTGTATAAGGGTTGATTGGACCACAGCTGGAGTATTGTTTGCAGTTCTAGGATCCACAATATGGAAGGGATGTGATCACATTGGAAAAAGGTGCAGAGGAGATTTACTAAGACACTTCCTGGACTGGAGTGTTTCATTAAGAAGAGTGATTGGACAAACTGGATTGTTTTCCTTGGAGCAGAGGAGATTAAGAAGGGACATGATTGAGATGTATAAAACGGGGGACATAGACATGGTAGACAGAAAGGGATCAATGATGGAGGGGATCAATGGCCAGAAGAGAGAGATTTCAGGTAAGGGGCATGAGGTTTTGAGTAGATGTGAAAACAAAACTCTTTTCACTCCAAGGGGATGGGAATGTTGAATTTATTACCTATAATGGTAAATACAGAAACCCTTATAACATAGAATATTTAGGTGTGCACTTGTAATGCCGAAGTGTACAACTCTCTGGGTCAAGTGCTGAAAAATGGGATTAGAATAGTTGGATGGTTTTTTGACTGGCATGCTCAATGGGCTGAAGGACCTTTTTCTGTACTGTAGACCTCTTTGACCCTACACCATTAGCCTGAATTATTTGGTCAGTGATATTACCGCCTTCCCTATAATCTGAAGTCACAAAGGCCAGACGCTGCAAAAGTGCAGATTTCATTCCCTTAAAATCTTTCATGACAGTCTGTTAATTTGCCATCTTTTTATTCCAGATTTATTTCATTAACTGAATTTAAATTTTCCAGCTGCAAAGCTGGGATTTGAACTCGTCTTTGGGCCATTTGTCCTTGTCTAGACTGCTGGACCAGCATTATAACCCACCTTGCCCCCATGCTGTCCATATATGATCACAAAACCTATCATTTTATTCAAGCTTTGCTCAACATTTTTTAAAAAATGTACATTCAACATCACTTGACTAAAGCCTCAGACCAGTACTCTGAAAATTGCTGAAAATTTAGGTTTTTCTTGTGGAAAGACCAGGGCATATTATTTTTCTGTATTTTGATTATGGACTGAAATGGGGAAGGAACTGTTTTAAATCTAAGGGTTGCTGCAGGATTATTGCCATTTTTAAAAGCAAGTAATGTGGTACTTTATTGTAAGCACAGTTTTGGCAGTTGCTCGTTTGAGTTAGCGTAGCTTGAAGATGAGGCGGAGCTGATGGGTGTAAACAAATGGAGATTCAGCAACAAGTTGCTGATTAGTCTCTATTAATGATCACTAATTGATGACAGCAGCCCTCTGCCTGCCAACAACTGAGTGGTTTTCAGGGAGTTGAATAGCTTAGGATTGTGAACAAGATAGGGAGAAGCCAACTGATCTCTGCCAGCTCAGGAGTTCTCTCTCTGTTCTCAAGTAAAAGCCACTTTAAGCCTGACAAAAGAACTTTTATCTTTCCTTCAACAGTTGCTGTAAGCTGTGACTTTTAATTAGTCAGAGACCTTTTATAAGTGTAAACTAGCCACGCTGTGCCTCTTGCAAACCATTGAAAACATCTGGAGAAGGAAGACTGAGAAACCAGGTTCTGATCAGCATAAGAACAATCTTAGCGGATCCTGTGAACAGAAACCACTACACGTGCATAATGTATTAAATGTAAAGGGGATTTTATAGGATGATTTGAGTTTTAACTGTTAGAGTTAAATGCTGAGTTTTCATTATTGTTTACCTGCAGCTGACATCTACTTTTTTGTAATAAAAAGTAATTCTGGCTAAGTACTTAAACCTGCTCCATGATTTCTGTCAACCTGAATCTGAAAGCCAAATGAATTGGGGAATTGTAGTTAAAGTTATACAACACAGAAACAGACCATTCGGTCCAACTTGTTGGCACCAACTGGCTATCCTAAACTGATCTACTCCCATTTGCCAGCATTTAGCCCATATCCCTCTAAATCCTCTGTATTTATATACCGATGCATGTGTCTTTTAAATGTTTTAATTGTACCTGCCTCCTCCTCCACCTCTGGCAGCTGGAAAAGTTGCTCCTCTGGTCCCTTTTTAAATCCGCGCTCCCCCCCCCCCCCAAAAAAAACTTAAACCTATCCCCTCTAGTTTCGTACTCCCCTACCCTGGGGGGAAAAAATTTTGGCTATTCACTCTATCTATACCTCTTATGATTTTAATAAACCTCTATAAGGTCACTCCTCAGCCTTCAGTGCTCCAGGGAAAAAATGCCCAAGCCTATCCAGCCTCTCCGTTTAGCTCAAACCCTCCAGGCCCAACAACATTCTTGTAAGTCTTTTCTGAACCCTTTCAAGTTTCACCACAACTTTCATATAATAGGGAGACGAGAACTGCATGCAATTTTCTAGAAGTGGCCTCACCAGTGACCTGTACAGCTGCAACATGACATCCCAACTCCTTTACTCAATGCATGGACCACCTGCACCTCAACTTTCAGGAAACTATGCACCTGCACCCTGAGGTCTTTTTGTTCAATAATACTCATCAGGGCCCTACCGTTAGTGTTTAAGTCAAGCCCTGGTTTCCCTTACCAAAATGCAACAAATCATATTTATCTTAATTAAACACCATCGGCCACTCCTCAGGCCATTGGCACAACTGATCAAGATCCCATTGTATTCTGAGGTAACCTTCTTCACTGTCCACTACAGTGCCAATTTTGGTGTCACCTGCAACCTTACTATGATTTCCCCTGTATTCGCATCCAACTCGTTGATAGAAATGGGGAAAAAAGTGGTGGACCCAGCACCGATCCTTTATAGCTCAGCACTGGTCACAGGGTCCAGTCAGATAAATAATCCTGTACTACCACCCTCTGTCTCCTACTTTCAAGTCAGTTTTATATCTAATTGGCTAGCTCCTTCTGTAATCCATGTGATCTAATCTTACTCACCAGTCTATCATGTGGAACCTTGTCAAATGCCTCACTGAAGCCCATATGGACACCTACTGCTCTGCTGTCATTAATCTTTGTCATCTCTTCAAAAAAAACTCTATCAAGTTAGTTAATTCTGCATACTTTTCCAAATCATAAATTTTTGTGACAACTCCAGGAAAGGAGAGCTTGATTTCCAGCATGCTATCACTGGGATAGCAAAGTTTGGTGACTTGTTCAGAACAAATTTGAACCAAAAGCAGTGAAGGATTTGTGTGGTATTAAGGTGAAGGAAGACATCAGATTCTGTAGTGCATTTAAGACATGGCATTGGAAACAATAAAGGGGATCCTGCAGGTGGCACAATTGCCTTGAGCAGTCTGAAGGGAAATTTCAGACACAACTGGTTGATTTAGTGGGTAAAATGGAGGTAGTAGCAGAGCTAAGAAATTTGAGAACTAACAGCTGGGTTTAGAGGAAATACAAGAGAGACAAGTACTCTAGGCAGTGAAACATCAGAATCAGGTGATAGTCACAGTTAAGACATGAAGGTGTAGGAAAACTAGAGGTGGCAGAGAACAGTAAAGAAAGGGAAGTGGAAGTGAAAATGCCAGAAATGGAAAGGCAGGAGAGAGAAAAAGCGAACAAATATAAATGCTTCACTGGGAGTTTCTTGGGATTGATGCTGTAAACTGTATTATATTGGCTGAATACAAGTTGGTGCTTGAAATTCTGGAATTGGAGGAAACAGTCAGGGTAAACTTGCATTAATTCAAGAGTTGGATACTAACAGAAGCGGTAACCACTTGTGAAGCGCTTAGGTTATTCTCTTAGTATTTAAATACTATGTTTAGTAGTAAGAATCCATGACGAAGACCGAAGGGTTGCAGCTACTAGACAGGCAGCAATTATGGCTGATTGAGCTAATCCCTAAAACTAAACGTTTTTCCATCACCCTCATATCTTAAGAGCTTTTTAAAGAAAAAAGGAGAATGAAAAGAAGACATGGAACCAAAGTATGGAATGGATAGCTGAGAATATCCCAATGTTTCCTTGGATCAGAAGGGAACGTACTGAGGGTGAAGGGAAAAATTGAAAGGCAAGGTGTTTTTGATGTAACCGGGTCAGATACATTCGTTCAGAGGTTGAAAGGAAAATCCATTAGATTTATTGGAGCTCATAGGAGTAAGCCCAAAAAAGAAACTGAGGGAAAAGGTCACAGATCACATTGTAGCTTTAATTACAATTAAGAGACTGGACTTGGTTACTGCTGAGAATGCAGGTAAGTACATAGAGTAGGTGAAAGAGATGAAGGCTTTTTGTTGAAAGGGAAGATAACCCTTTTTGTTAAAAGGAAGTCTCCAAGCCCATAACTATACTAAGTGATACAGGTCCAACTCAAACACTCTTGCTTGAGTAGGATTTATTTTTCCTCCAGAGAGTTCAATGAAAGCCCAAGTATTAGTAGATGGGAGAGATGGAGAGAATAATCCCGTTCCATTGCGCAAAATCCAACTGGAGTGTGACTTGCTGTCTAAACTAATTGTGGTTGGGGTAGTTAAAAATATTGCCTGTGGTTGGATTTACTTGCGGGGAATAATTTGACATTAGTGAAAGTCATAGCTTTGCATAGAATCATGGAATGTCTGCTGAAGATAAGAGACAACAGTTGTTGCGGAAACGGGTTCTGGGTGTTTTTCCATCATGTATAGTGACCAAAGCAATGGCTAAACAAAGGTCAATCATCAGAAGGCACGATAATACTGCATGCAGATGGTTGGATGTCTCAAACTCCATTTAAGAATGAAGATGGTTCAAAAGAAGTGTTTGACATGTCTTTACTAATTGAGGCTAAGAAGCAGATCCAGAGTGAAATGTTAATTCGGACAGCTCGCACTAAAACTCCTTTAAACAAAAAATGGAGTGCTGATGAAGTGGAAGACATCCTTGCAGACCTGTGGACTAAGAATGTGCGGTTGCTTGTCAAATAGGGGTCCCACCCAGGTATTGTAAGGAAGTATTGCCAGAAGCACATGGCATTCCTAACGGAGGGCAAATAGGAATATGAAAAACAGTTATTTTGCATGGCTAAAACTTTATAAATATGTATTGCAGTTCTATTGGAAATGTCAGGTGATAGACAAACCTCAATAAATAATCAAACTAGCACCTTCAATACACAAACCAGGTTTTGAGGAGCCATTTAGCCGAGCTTTAGTAGATTGTGTAGCAAAAATGAAAGCAGGATATCAGTACGTCCTTCCAATTATGGACTTGTCAAGCCCATTCCCTTTTGAAGGGCAGTTATGGTTAGGGCAGTAGAGGAGAAATTAACTCAGTTTTTATTTATTCATGTGGACTACCAATTGTGTTGGCACCGACATGGTGGCTCAGTGGTTAGCACTACTCACAGCGCCAGGGACCCGGGTTCGATTCCACCCTCTGGCGACTGTCTGTGTGGAGTTTGCACACTCTCCCTGTATCTGTGTGGGTTTCCTCCGGGTGCTCCGGATTCCTCCCACAGTCCA
>NW_025966981.1:0-26954 GCF_021869965.1 Rhincodon typus | reverse complement strand
GTCCACCAATTTCATCTTAAGCTATGGTTCTGTTGGATCAGGCACAACAGCAGTAAGACGAACTGACCTGTAATTTAATGATCTGTTCCCCATTCTTCAATTGACTTCATTAGGAAGAGAACAAAAACAAAAAAGTGCTAGAGCAACTCAGCAGGTCTGGCAGCATCAGTAGGGAGAAAAACAGTTGGAACTGTTCTGATGAAGGGTCTCTGGACTTGAAATGTTGACTCTGCTTTCTCTCTACAAATGCTGCCAGACCTGCTGAATTTATCCAGCATTTTCTGATTCTTGTTTCAGATTTCTAGCATCCACAGTTCTTTGTTTTTATTATCAGTTGCAAGGGAATTTAGGCACAGTGTGTGATGACTGGCTGATCCAAAATGTTCCCAATCTGATGTCTGAACTCTTCCTGTAGGTCACTGTTATCTTTTATGGAGACAAACTGGATAAACCAATTGACAAGATAATTTTCCAGCTCACTGCTATTTGTAAGTAACTAATGCTTTAGTTAAACATTTCTAATAATTGCAAGATATGAGTTGCACTGTTTTTACATCAGTGGGAAATGAATTTTATTATGCTGAGGTGCTATTGAGGTACTTGCACAAAATGCTGTGGATGAATTGTTCAGTGGGATGGTGTTTAGTGTAAACCTGAGTTAGCTGTAAGAATATTATGCTGGGATGCACAAAAACTACAGCAAAACCTTTTTAAAAAGCCAATTCTGTCTGAAACCTGCTGCAGCTATAAAGCTACATTCGGTCAGTTGAATGCCACCCAGATGGCCTGAGTATTTTGAGGCTGGATCATGTTACAAGAATACAGGGCAAAACAGCAAGAGGAAGACAAAGATGGGACAGGGATATGGCACAAAGGTGGAGAAGAACTTCCAACAGCTTGAAAATTCCAATTTTTTGTGTGGTTGTTCTAAGAGTGTAGATATTGATGGCATAACCATTTATGACTCACCCATATTTGCTATTGAAAATATTTCAGAGGAAAGTTCAGGATTAATCATATTTGTGCAGATTTGGAGTTGCATGTAGACCAAACTGGGTGAAGACAGCAGATTTCCTTCCCTAAAGGTCTTTAGTGAACTTGCCAAGTTATTACAAAAATCCAGTAGATTGGGCACCATTCCAGATACTGTTGATTTATGTCTCAGTATGTGTGAACCTTTTAAGAGACATGCTTGTGACATCATCATTGTTGTCATATTATGTGACATGTGTGCACAGACATTCCATACTGTACCTTATTTCAGATTAAGCATGACACTGTATGGCAGCATTTTGCTCTATATAATCAAATAGCTTAATATTAGTCCAGTCACTTTTTTAGCTGAGGAATGTAATATTTATACATAATAGTTAGCTTTAATAAATATCTATTGAATTTCCTAATATAACAGCATCCAGGCCCAGTTTCTCATGTTACAGGAGATAACATAGGTGTTTCTGCATCAGGTAAAACACCTGAGGACAGGTCACTTGACCCGAAATGTTAACTCTGATTTCTCTCCTCCTGCTGAGCATTTCCAGCAATTTCTATTTTTGTTTCTGATTTACAGCATCCGCAGTTCACTCAGTTTTTAATTAGGTAAAACACCCTGTTGGAGGTAAACTCACATCTGATACCACGCTGGCTTTTATCGCAGCTTTATTTAAAACTGATTTTGAAATTACTGAGTTCCTGCAGTGGGATTTGAATTCAGGTCTCTGAATCATTAGCCTGGGTCTTAACGTTACTAATCTAATAACATAACTGCTATGCCAGCATGCCCCCAAGGAGGCAGAGTTTTGATAGGTTTCCTGATAAAGACAATCAAAATAATCTTTGAACCACTGGCAGGCAGTTATTACTGGAGCTGAATGTCAACTCTCTCTCACAAAGACTGCAGATAAAAGCTGCAAATAAAAGATTTAACGACTAGTGGCAGAGTAACACATCAGCCATTCTCCTGTTTCTGCTCTGGGCATGCTGATCACTACCCAGAAGGAGAAACCAGTAACTAACTTGTGAATGAGACATAACTGGTCTGACACATTCTGTTTACTTCAAAGCAGTAGATGAGTATGACTAGTACATTCATTTCCAGGTATTGATTTCTCTTTGGGTAGCACTCTGCAAAAGTAAGATTCGTATAACTAACAATTCACAGCGCGCTCCTGTTTCCGATGGACGTTAACTTTGTTCTTGCATTATGACTAACCGTACCCGTTAACTGCGATTACTTATGCGGAGAACACAAAAGCAATTGCCTCCATTTTAATAGAGCAATTCCCAAATGTTTATTTTTTTCTCATGACAATTAACCCACTATCCCCAGTTGATGATTATTCGCTTCTTTAATAGTCATATCCCTGGACGTGGATGCAGATCGTGATGGCAAAGTTGAGAAGAATAATCCCAATAAGGTAACTGAACAAAAATTGCAGTTTATGCTCGATAATTTATTTGTATTGAATTCAATGGGATTCTCCCCTTTGCTTACGGGAATGTTGATGTAAGAGTTAGAGAATACCAGGAAACAAGATTAATAATTTGTATCTTTCTGCCTTTTAATGTAGTAAATCATCCCTCAGTGCTTCACAGTATTCTCAGTCAAGATGTAACACTGGACAGATGGCTAAAATCTTGGTCAAAGAGGCAGGATTCTAGAGTTTATAGCTGGACAGTTGAAGGCACGGTTGCCAATAATGGAAGGAACGATTCTGGTGATGTGTATGCAGCCACAATTGGAGGAATTTCGAGATATTGAAGCCTTGGAGGACTGGAAGAGGATACAGAAATAGGAATACATGAGGCCATGAAGGGATGTTCTCTGCCACTAGTTATTTGTTACTATTTGCTTTATGTGGAAAGAACACAATGTTAAAACATTGTAAGAGACAATTTGTTCCACATTATTATGATGTGAAAGTATCCTGATCTTTAAATCAACTGTCCTTCAATATGAGCACAATCCCTTGTGACAGGATCTGACTATCTGTATCATTTGTATAGGTTAGCATAGGGAACACAGAGAAAAGTCATTGGACTCCATATGTTATCTTCATTTCTCTCAATACAGGTGTGGCAAGACCGCTGAGTTTCTCTAACACTTTCTGTCGTTATTGGGAACACTTGTTTTGATCACTCTTATGAAATAATTGAACAATTTCTAGACTGTTTGGCAGTTCTTGAACTGGTGGAAGTTGTGTATACTGAATGAATGACTATCCTTCATATAGCTAGAGTCTTCTTATGGGGTTTCCTGCACACTGTCCCCAGAAATATTTCCTTCTTAGCCCTTAATCTTCATTTTCTGCTACTGAGCATGCACCTCAAGGCTGATGCTAATCATAATGGCTCCTTTAATTAGCTGCAATGTTTGAATGCTCTTTTGTAGCTCTCTCTTTCTCTGCATTGCAGCATCAGTAACCAAAGCAAAAGTGCTGCTATTGCGTCCACATACGTTGCATACTGGGGTCAGCTTGTTTGTCTGTGTAGTTGATTTGTGATGCAGAGTGTCTCACGTTCTGAACTTCACCCCTCGCCTGAGGCGTAGTGACCCTCTCGTTAGATTTGCCATGAGTCCCCCACCTCTCTCTATAATGTGAGAGTGGACTATGGTGACTTTGCCTTTACCTTACATTGCATACTGAATTGGGGATGCTCCAAGATACTTTTAAAAATGCATCATTCTGAATAAGCTTTTGGTTATCCCTCCTAATTTCTCCTCCTTTTGTCTTACTGCTTGGTTTTGTGAAATGACTCAAGATGTTTCTCTTCTATGTTAAAGGCACTGTATAAATGCAAGTTTTTTTTAAAATGTCTCTTTATTAGGGTTCTTGGATGTGGGGTCCTAAAGGACATGGAGCAATTCTTCTTGTGAACTGTGACAAGGAAGAGACTGGATCAGCTGAATCCGACAGATATGATGATACAGTGCCAGTATTTGAAGGTGACAAGAGATATGTTGAGAAACCACTGGCTGCATCACAAGTGCACTCAGAAATGAATTTTTGCGTGTGCATAAAGTAGAAATATAACTGCTAAATTAATAAAAGATCACTTTCTTATGAGGTGATAGAAACAAATCAAGCAAAGTAGAAATTTCTGGCTTCTTTCCTCATTGAACATCCTAAGAATGTACTGACTTCCATTATTTACTGTCATGTTTGGATATTTCTTCTTGCAGACCTTGGAGATATGTCTCATATGATCCTAAGAACTGAAGGACCCAACTCTGTGCCGCCTGGCTACAAACTCCAGCTGTACATTTCCGCTTCTGATAAAGATAAAGTACAAGTCTTTTGTCATGATCTATGTGAGTTTGTGGCTGTGATGTTCACTTTGGGATTCTGACTCCTGGATTATTTCCAGGTCCTGGTCTCATGCTGCAACTGTCACTCGTGGCACTAACTTGAAATGTGAATGCCCTAATTGGCATTAAAAGTGAAACCATGGAACTGCCTGTAAAGCATGCCAAAGGCAGCCATAATAGACTCTGCCATTGCTCTGCAGAAGTGAATAGGTAGCACCTCAGAAGGCTAGCAGCCCTCATGGCACAAAAGTGGCCAAAGGCAAAATTCCACATAAAGCACATGATACAGTGCAAGATTCCCCAGGTCCTGAAATTTTTAGGAATTAGAACACATAACTTCTGCCCATTTTGTACCCAGCCACTGTGCACCAGACTGTTCAGGACTGGACATTGTAAGTTCCCCTTCTGCCCTCCCAGAGCCCATAGTCCTTTCAAGGCCTTTAATCGAAGGTGGTCATGTTCCTGTTACACAACCTCCACCTTCCCTTTTAAAAATTGTGCTGGATTCTTCAGGGAACAGGATGTGGTGCTGCACAGTGGGAACAATCTTCAAATGATGCCAATACCCCCATCCATGCCCAGCAGCAATTGAAAATCCCAAGCCAATTGTTTGATATTCTCCAGCAGGTGTAGATCTTCATGAATGTTTTTCCATTTCGCACTGTAAATTTACAGATTTTAATTTTGGCAACTCATCATTTTTGCTTCCTGATTTGTCTCATCTAATATTCTCCTACAAGCTTGGTGCAGTTCTGAATTATGAACGTAGGTCACTTGTTCTGGTTTTTTAATTTTCTCAAACAAAATATAGAAGGAAAACTTTGGATGTCATTACCAACTTTCCACATGTTTCATATTCTGTCTTTGTTTTCAGCCTGATTTACAAACGTTCTAATACACGACCTTGCTCAATTATTTTTGTATCATTGTTTCTTTTTGCACACTACAGCAAATATGACTAAAGTCCTGGGTAGGGAGAAGCTGTCAGCGGTTATGGATTATACTAAAGGGAACAATGAATATCATTTCTTTGTCGAGGGGCTCAAGTTTCCAGATGAGAAGATTAGAAGTTTGGTGACCTTCAACCTCAGCCTGCTTGAACCAATGGTAAAATTTGTACCCAATTCCAGGTTTATTCTGTGAATGGTGCAGTTGGATGCACATGTCGGTTAAAGCCATTGTATCCAACGCAGACTGCAAGATTCTAGCTTCATTGTCTCACGACTAAATATGGATTAGGAGCAGAAGTAGACTATGTAGTGCTTCAAACCTGTTCTGCCATTCGATGAGATTATGGTGGACATTTTTCTGTTCCACATTCCATATTCCCTCTTTCCTAATAACCTACAATTCCATTTCCTACCAAGAATGTATTTAAGTCCTAAAAAGATTCAATGACCTCGCCCCTGAGGCACAGAATTCCAAAGTGGAACAACATACAGTTCAGAAGGAGGATCAGTGGACCCAAAATGTTAATTTTGCTTTCTGTCCACAGGAACTGCTGGACCTGTTGAGCTTTTGCAGCCATTTGTGTTGTTTTGTTTATCCTTCATCTAATTTGGTTCTGTCTAGCCATTGTGAGAAATGTCTTATCAGACATGCCTACAGAGAAGTGCACATTATATTTTTAACTTAAACTAGCTCCACTTTTCCACTGTGCATAATATATAAGATATTTTGTATCAAAGTCTGTTCGCCATTTTGTATTAATGTCAGTAAAAGTTACCTTGGAATGAAAGTGTCTTGGGTATAGAGGCTGTGTAATTAGCAAAAGTGCACATACATGGTGATAATTTGTTGAGGTTCAGTGCTGCAGTTTTAGGACATTTTTGGACAATGTCCTAAAGGCTCCACCTGCTCCCTTGGGTGGACATAAAAGATCCCATGGAACTATTTGAAGAGTATGAAGGTCTTGGTGTGCCCTATATGTTAGTTAGTGCTCTAACAATATTACTAAAGCAGTTTTCTTTTTATTCAGTAGTAGGATGTGGACGTTGTTGGCTAGCATATATTACCCATCCCTAGTTTCCCTTGAAGGTGGTGGTGAGCTTCCTTCTTGTACATGTGCTGTAGGTTGACCCACAATTCCCTTAGGGAGGGAATTTAAGAATTTTGACTCTGTGACGGGAAAAGAGTGGCAATATATTTCCAAATATAGTGAGTGGCTTGGAGGGGAACTTGCACGTGGTGGATTTCCCATGTATCTGCTGCCCTTGTCCTGCTCGATGGAGGTTGCCGTGGGCTTGGAAGATGCTGTCTATATTTTTGTGCAGTTTGTAGATCGTACACACTGTTGCTTACTGAAGGGAGTGAATGCCTGTGAATGTGGTGCCAATCAAGTAGGCTGCTTTGACCTCTTGAGTGTTCGTGGAGCTGCACCTATCCAGGTAAGTGGGGAATAGTTTATCACACAGTTCTGAGGATCAGTTTGATCAGTTTGATCAGTTCTGAGGAAGGGTCACTGGACCCGAAACGTTAACTCTTTTTCTTCCTTCACAGATGCTGCCAGACCTGCTGGGCTTTTCCTGCAACTTTGTTTTTGTTCCTCATTTTCAGCATCCACAGTTCTTTTGGTTTTATTTAGTATTTTATCACACACCTAACTTGTGCTTTGTAGATGGTGAACAGATTTTGAGGATTCAGGAAGTGAGTTACTTACTGCAGTATTCCTAGCCCCTGACTTACTCTTGTAGCCACTATGTTTATGTGGCAAGTCAAGTCGAGTTTCTGGTTAATGGTAACCTCAAAGATGCTTGGTGATGGTAACACCATCAAATGTTAAGGGGCGGTGGTTAGATTGTCTCTTATTGAAAATGGTCATTGCCTGACATTTTTCTGGCATGAATATTGCGTGCCACTTTTCAGCCCAGGCCTGGATATTGTCCAGATCTTGTTGCACTCGAATATGGACTGCTTCAGTATCTGAGGAGTCGCCAATAGTCCTGAATATTGCACAACCTTCAGAGAACACCCCACTTCTGACCTTTATGATGGAAGGAAAGTCATTGAAGCAGCTGAAGATGATTGGAACCAGGACACTACCCTAAGGAACTCCTGCAGAAATGTCCTGGAACTGTGATGACTGACTTCCAACAGCCATAACCATCTTCCCATGTGCCAGATGTGACTCCAGCCAGCAGAGAGTTTGCCCCGTGATACCCATTGATTCCAGTTTTCCTCTGGATCCTTGATGCCTTGATAGTAAAGATGAGGTCAAGTATGTTTATCTTTCTTGGTTCCCTCACCACCTACCTCAGAGCCAGTCTAGCAGCTATGTCCTTTCAGACCCCAACCAGCTCGATCAGTAGTGCTCTTGCCAAGCCACTCTTGGTGGTGGACACTGAAATCCTCCACCCATGCTACATTTTGTTCCCTTGCCACCCTCTGTGCTTCCTCTAAATTTTGTTTAACATAGAACACTGGTTCGTCAACTGAGGGAGGATAGCTCATGGCATTCAGCAGGAGGTTTCCTGGCTCATGTTTAACCTGAAGCCATGAAACTTCATGGGGCATCAATGTTGTGGACTCCCAGGCTAGTTTTCCCTTGAGAAGGTGGTGGTGAGCAGCCTTCTCGAACCACTAGTCCTGTACTGTAGGTAGACCCACAACAGTTAGGGAGGGAATTCCAAGATTTTGATGCAGAAACAGTGAGATATTTTCACGTCAGCATGGTGAGTAGCTTGGAGAGGAACTGGCAGTTGGTGGTGTTCCCAAGTGACAGCTGCCCTAGTCCTTCTGGATGGAAATGGACATGGGTTTAGAAGGTGCTGCTTAAGGATCTTTGGTGAAATTATTTGGCCAAATTATCTCCTCGTGGGATTGAACTGTGCAAAAATTCATGGATGCATTTTAATCTACATTACAACAATGGCAGCACTTCAGGAAAAAAAGATAATTTGCTATAAAATGATTTTGGACGTCCCAGGAATCCAAACGGTAGTTGAATCAATGCAAGTTCTTTCGTCATGTGGAGTTCCATTCTTGTGCACTCTTGCAACTTTTGAAGATTTTGAACAATAACAGTGAAATGTAAACTTCTGTCCTACAAAAGAAATTGGCAGAATTCTTTGACACTGTGGGAACTGAGCTGACCATTATATCCTCCTGTCTCTGGATGTTGTTGCGTGTCCTTCTTCATGGGCAACCTCATTATCCTGTGAGAAAGGCTGTCCTTCCACACTCTCTCTCTTTATGTTGTTGTCTTTCAGCTTCCAAAAGCAGGAAGCCTCAGTCATTGCCAGGATACTGTAATATAAGCATCATGCTATAATAATTGTTGAACTCTTACGGGGATGTACTACAGAACGTTATCCAGGAACCTAAAATGGGCTTGAAAGATGTCCATTGTCTACTCTACTGCATTTCCTGTTCATTTGATGCCAGCATCATTACTCTATAGATTCCTCTATTTGGAGAAGCTTTGGAGTCTAAAAATGTAACTGCAGACAGCCCTAATCAAGGCATTGTATTTGACATTCACATGAAGAATAAGAAGATTGGCAATGAGTGGTAGTAATGATGAAAGCCTTTCCTATTCATCAAATTGATTATCATTATCATGTGGTGGTTTGAGTGGCACATGTATTCTAGTCAATAGATCTTTCCATCTGTGGGAATTCTAATCATTTATAGAACTAAATAACTATATCTCTTTGTTCGTGTTTGTTGAGAAAGATATCAATTTTATTGAGTTCTCTGGCAAAGAAACAGCATGGTGCTACTTGGAAGGATCCAGTTATAAAGAAATTCGAGACAGTAATGGCTTTGACTGATTATAGACAATATTAATGTTTCTAGTGATAGGGGGCTGCAGGGTATCAGCCTGTGGTTGACCAATTTTCTGAATAGTGTCGGGGTTGGAAAGTTGGGATGGCACCTTGCTACCCCAGGAGAAACTTGAAAGGGTCACTGCAATTTTCTGTTATTTGTTGCACTTACTAAAGATCCGGGAAGCAATTGGCACCATTTGGAAGGCTGAGCTCAAGCCAATTCTCAGCTAGCGGGACTTCCATTAGGATTAAAAGTAAATTTTTAATGCATAGATTTGCCATAGCAGCTAAAGCATTAGGGTAATGATTACATTTGTATCTCCAGACATTCTTACTGGATGCAAGGGTATGTACGGAATACTCCTTCTCCTCTTGATCTGAATTTCAAGATAAAAGTAAGAGTAAAATGGAGTGAAAATCCATCAGTTATGAATCCACTACAAAGATAAGCCCCCTCCCCACTGGCTCCTAACCAGGATTACACATGTAGCAGTTCAACAAGCCAGGAAACTTGGTCCAGGAAATAGATTTTGTTTGACAAAATTGTATTAAATGAGCTGAAGGGGAATATATAATGCTGGAAAGTGAAATATCAACACAAGTTTCTGTAAATGTATGATGTTTTAATGCACTTTTTCTAGATTGAAGGACATGCTCCCATTTTCACTGAACGCGTCGTATTTTGTTTGGCTCCATGGATAATGATGCCCAACACTCAGGCTCCTCAGGAAGTGTTTGTGTGCAGGTATGAGACTGCCTCATAAAGAAGCAACTGGCTTTCCTAATGGATTGAACATCAAGTTCCTTCAGCACATGCATTGGTTCTCAAGGTCAAACGTGGCTAAATTGCAGTTGTTTGCTTCAATAAATAGTCACTGAAGTTGGCCAGCTGCAGGTCAGCCAAGTTTGGTAATTGAAACTATGTTGAGTTTGCTTTCAGTTGGCTAAGTCTGGATTGTCGTTAGGGCAGTTATGGAGCAAACTGTGACTAGGTATAATCCTTACCAGAGACCTGATACACCAAATATCTAAATATAATGACTCACTTTGCAGCAGATTTATCAAATTGATCATCCCTTTGTCTCAATCTAGATTCCTCTGCACTATAGATCACTTAGTCAAATGTCTGTCATGGAGCAATTACTTTAATCTGTCATCAGGGAGAGTGATTGATCATTTGCAGGATACAGTAGATTTGTAAACCTTCATTGAACTATACTAATTGAATTTTAGAGGAAGGTTTTAACGTGTTATGTCAGGGAATATCTAAAGATGTTACTAAACAAGAAATTATTAGCAAAACATAATGCATGGAATTGAGGGGAACTGATAAATACGTCTAAAGAATTGGTCAGGAAGAAGAAGACAGTCAAACTAGTTGGTTTGTGCTCTAATCGGTTGGAAGTGACTAATGATGTCCTTCAAGGATCTGACCTGGCCCTCAGTTTTTCAATAGATTTATCAAAGACTTAAAAGAAGGAATAGCAAGCCTTATAGCTAAATATGCTGACCAAACTAAGTTAACTGACACAGTGAGCATAAATGGAAGTAGAAAAGAACATTATTAGATCAAGTGAATGGGTAAAGCATTTCCCCTTGAACCAAAGAAAGATAGAGCCGAGTGTTTTCTAAATGGAGAGGGGCTAGGAATTGTGAAATAGGATTTTAGGAGGTCCATGTAAAGAAACCACAAAAAGGAACTGGAAAGTCACAAAAACATTTAAAAGATTAAAGGAATGTTAGTCTCAATCTCAAGAGTTGAACACAAAAAGTTGGAATTTAATTGAAGCAGAAAACAAAACTCTTCTGAGTTCTAGGAAGGATATAGTGGCTTTGGAGGGGATAAAGCATAGATTCCAGGGCTGAAAGGGTTAAATTATGAAGAGAGGTTTCAAAGAATTAGCTTGTCTTTGCTGAAGTGTGGTCAATTAAGTGTTGATCTAGTCCAGCTCTTCCCCTCTCTAGAATCTCATTTCTTTTTGCCTAGTGTAAGCAATAATGCAAAATTCGTGAAAGAATTCAGAGCTCTGGTGGAGAAGGCAGCATGCAAACTGACAGTTTGTTCTGAAGAAATGAATCGCCGTGATCGCTGGATACAGGTAAAACACTGAATTCCTAAAATTCCAGCCTACAGGAAGAGTGAACATTCATAAAAGATAAGTGCTATAGTGACCTTCATCTCGAGGAACAGTACACATGTAGTACTAGGGAATAGCCTCAGGTCAGGCACAAACATCTTTGGGGTGATAGAATCTCTAAATGAAACTTTGTTGCAATAGATGCAGATAAGAGCTCCTTGATACACTCCAGTTGCTCAAATGCAGCCAAATCTCTATCTCCTTTCCCCCTTGTTCCTTTGCATCAAAGAATGCTAAATACATGAACAAGCTCTCAACCTACCTAGGCAGAGTACTATCTTCACTTGCTTCACCTGGCTACCTTTTTATGCCAAATTTTGTTGATCAAGGAATGGAATATCCCAGCTCCTCAATAAATAAATTGCAAAAATAGTTTGTAGGTTTTAATATCATTCAAAGCCACTTTTGTTAATTGCTTTCTATGATTAACAGAACTAGTTCACTTGAGATTGATGTTTTCAAATTAGAATGTAATATAAATAATTCCTGATCCTAATCTAAGTTTTCACAGTACAAATACATTAACACATTGAAAACACTGATACCACAATCTACAACTGGAATGTTAACACTATCAACAAAACCAGATATTAAACTCTTGTCCAGATGAATATTGATGGCATGACTTAATATCTGTATTTACAAAACTAATTTGTACTCGTTATCCAAGGATATCGAAGATGGTGGGAGTGGAAGTTCCAGGGGCATTGTTCATAACCTTTAAATCTTCCCTAGTCAGAAAAAGGTGCCAGAAAAACTTGTAAGAAATTTTAATCAAGAGGAGAGTTTTTTAGGGTCTTACATCGTGCGTGTCATTTAAAGATTGTCCTTGTATCAAGCAGTTATGAATTTAATTTGGACATTTCATTATAATTCCTAATGGATACAAAATGTAACATTGCACTGATCATCTATTAGTTGACATCAAATTAGCAATACCATCCTGCAAGTCCATGAGCTATAATTGTCTCCAGTCTGTTGCATGGCACAGTATCAAACAAACTCTGGAAGACCATGTTCACCACAACAACAGCGTTATCCTCATTGACACATTCCGTCACCTCTTCAAAAACTCCAGCGGGTTAGTTAAACATGTTTCCCATTTGGAAATTTCAGCTTGCAAGCTGGAAGAGCAGCATCTCATTTTCTGCTTTGGGCCCATGCAGCCTTCAGGACTCAAAATCAAGTTCAATAACCCTAATGCCTGAGCACCTTCTCCAATCTCCCTGTCCCAACCCTCACACACCAGGCCTTGTCATCACATGGGGCTGACACCACAACCATCCGATTGTCAGCTACCAATGGTCACTAGTAGCAGCTATTGGTTCGTCCAGGCTGACCTTTACCCATTCCTTTTGTCTGCACAATTGCTGCTGTTACTCTTGCTATCTCAGCTCCGTCTCCACATTTACTCCTTCTCCTTCCACCATTCCTTCATCAGCATATATACCAAACTTTTCCTGGCTATCAGTTCTGACGAAAGGTCACTGTACACAAAACGTTAACTCTGCTCTCCCCGCACAGAAGCTGCCAGACTTGCTGAGTTTTCCCAACAATTGCTGATTTTGTTTCTGATTTCCAGCATGCATAGTTGTTTGTTTCTTTTTGTACGGTACAATATAAAATGAATGTTCATATTTCTTTTGGCACCTCCCCTGTGACTAGGGAAGTTTGAAAGGTTATGATCAATACCCAACAACTTCCACTCTCACTACACTCAATATCCTTGGATAACTAAATTAGTTTTGTACAGAATAAAAATTGAGATTGTCTTACCTGACTTTGCGTGCTCTCAGTCCTCTGTTGAGCCTGCTCAACCCATCCAAGATCATGCCTGCTAGAGCTGAAACCTCAACTCTACTCTCCTGTCTGCTCTGAATACTCTTCAATTCCCCCAGTTGTTAATCAAGAATCTATCGAACTCTGACTTAAAATTATTCAATGACCCTGCCTCCTGTGCTCTTTGGGAAAGTTAATTCCATAGCCTTATGATCCTCAAAGAAAAAGAATTATCCTCATCTCCATGTCAAAAAGGAGACGCCTTATTTTTCAAACATGTCACCTGGTTCCCGTCTATAATTCAATCAGCATCTACACAATCCTATCCCCTCAAGGATTGTACGTGTTTCAGAAGTATAAATATACTTTCTAAACTCCAATGGATAAAAGCTCAGTCTGCATAACCCATTCTCGTACAACATACAGTGCCACCCCCATATCCCAGAATTCAGTTGAATGAATAAATCAAATACTTCAGATGCTGGAATTCTAAAGTAAAAACGGAAAGTGGTGGAAATGCATCAGATCAGGCAGCATCAATGGAGAGAGTAAAAGAGCAAATATATTGGATTCAATATACTCTTGTTTTTCTCATCAGTTAATGAAGCTTTTCTGCACTACTTCTAGTGTAACTAAATCACTGTCTACATGAGATGATTAGAAGTATACGCACTACTTCAGATGCAGTCTCGTAATGCCCTGTACAACTGTAGCAAAATTTCTCTGCTTTTATTTTCAATTCACCTTGCAATAAAATAGATTCGAACCCATATTGTAGGACAACAGACTGGATGCAGTACTGAGACAATGCAGCGATGACTAACGTGCCACCTTTCCATCAAGATCTTCTGACCTCAATTCAGTATAAATGTATTGTTAGCACTATTTCATCGGAGACCGTGGATATTGTTCCCAAAGTCCTGATGAATACTTCTTTCCCCTCAAACAACATCATCACAAAATCTGGTTGTTTGACACCAAGGCAGGTAAATGGATATAGAGGACAGAAGCAAAAGGAAAAACTTGTGCAGATGTCTTAGAGAGCGGCAGAGAGATTTAGGGACCAACTAGCAGATCTTCCATTTGCAATGGAATGAAGAAATTTAGGGTTGCACATGGCGTCACAATTGAAAAATTGATTGAGATTTTGGAGAATTGAGAGCCAGACAGGGTTATGGAAGTAGTCAGGGACAAGAATATGAAAGGATATAAATATGAAAATGTTCATTTCAAGATTAAGGCCTGATGATCTAGAATGTCATATTGGTCAGTGAACACCAGGATGATTAGTGAAAGGGTTTAGGTGTCAGTTGATCAATGCAGAGCAATCTTTTTTTTTCTTGTTTTAGGAGATCAGGGTCTCTGCATGAAACCAGTCAGCCAAACAGTTACTGTCGGTCAAAATTCAGTGAAATTATCCTCTCACCTGCAGGGTCCAACAATACCAAAATTATAAGGAGGGCGATTGTATCATTTTTATAGCAATAACAGAGGAATGCTTGTCATAAGGTGATTATGACATTCACTTTGCTTGTGGTGCTTTGAAATGGGAAGGCTTTAGAACCTCCAGGAGTGTCCTGTTGACCAAAGCAGATATTGATGGAGATCCAGCACCTCCTCCAGTGTGCTAGCACCGTCTTTGGCCACGTGAGGAAAAGGGTGATCAAGGACAACAACATCAAATCTGACGCCAAGCTCATGGTATACAGAGCTGTGGTGGTTCCTGCACCCCAAATGTTTCTGAGATGTGACCTGTCCACAGCAGACACCCTGGCACTGGAGCAGTATGACCAATGCTCCCTGTGCAAAATCCTGTGAATCTGCTGGGAAGACAGATGCACTAACTTCAGCGTCCTTTACCAGGCCAATATCCCCAGTATCAATGTACTGAGCACCCTTGATCGGCTGCGATGGGCTTCTTCCGTATGACCAACACAAGATTCCCCAAGCAAGTGCTTCATTCCCAGCTTCAAAATGGCAGGCAAGCCTCAGATGGACAGAGGAAGTGCTTCAGGGATACTCTCAACGCCTCACTGGCAAAGTGCAGCATTCCCACAGACACCTGGGAATCATTGGCCCATGACCATTCAAAGTGGAGGAGAAGTATCCGGGAAGGCGCGGCGAGCACCTCGAGACTTGCCATCAGGGAAAAAGTGGAAGCCAGGTGAAAACAATGTAAGGAGTACACTGCCATACCAACGCCCCACTCCTCCTTTCCACAAGCAACTTTTGGCCCAAGTGTGGCAGAATCTGCAGAAGCTGCATCAGACTATACAGCCACCTATGGACTCCCCCTGAGTGTGGAAGAGAATCATCCACATCTGTGAGGGACTGCTGTTGATGCATTAAAACACATTCCACCAAAATCTCACTGCAGTTGTATCGACCTAATTGGTCCCTTCTCTTTATCCATCCATTTGTGGTTTACTTTTACTTTTCATTAAAATTGAAGATAGTATCAAACTTAAAGAAAAAGCATTTGATTATGCATAGATGGGTAGCAGGTCAGAACATTGGATAGAATACAAAAAAACAGTGAAGAACAACTGGAACATCAGAACTGGGAGCAGTAGGTAATTCAACCCCTTAAATAAATCAATCATAAAAAGGGAAAAATTAGAGTACAAGAGAAAGTTAGCCAGAAATATAAAAGCTGATAATAAGAGCCTATATAGTGATTTGAAGAAGAGGATTTAACAAGATGAACATTGGTCCTACAGAAAGTGAACCTAGGGAATTAATAATGGAAAATAAATAGCTTGCAAATGAGTTTAACAGGTTTTTTGGATCGATCTTCACGGTACAGAATGCATGTAACACCCCAGCAGTATCTGTAAATCAGGAAATGGAAGAGAGGGAGGGACTCAAGAAAATTATAATCATCAGGGAAATGATATTGAGCAAATTGTTGGAGCTGTGGGCTGACAAGTCCCTTGGTCCTGATGGGCATCATCCTTGGGTCTTATCAGAAATGGCTGGTGGGATAATTGATGTACTGGGTTATTTTTTCCAAAATTCTGTAGATTCAGGAAAAATTCCATTAGATCGAAAATGTGACTTTTTCATTCAAAGAAGAGGGGAGGCATAAAGTAGGAAACTATAAGCCAATTAGCTTAATATCTGGCATGAGGAAGATGTTAGAAGCTATTATTAAATTCATTACAGCAGGGCACTTGGAAAAGTTCAAGTTAATCAGGCAGAGTCAACATGGTTTTGTAATAAGTAAATTTAATCAATTTATTGGAATTCAATGAGGAAGTAACTGTTGTGAAGTTTATTTAGTACTTGTGGATTGGAAGGCTGGACATTAGAATTTGTTTATAAATTAGTAGGGGGTAAGAGTGTATGGTCCCTTTTAGAAGGTTTTTTTTTTTGCTTGCATTTTAAATAAGTCTGCAGGTAGTAGCAAATGCACAGACGTCTTGAAATTGAAACATTATATCAGAAGGCTATACTGCTAGTAGGCAAAACAGTATTTTTACCAAGACAACAGGTTTTTGAATTTAGCCAATTAATTTAAACCAGGCCCTAAATACCAAAGCCTTATTAAATTTAAGTCTGATGGTTTTGACAATCTAGGACCAATCCTATTGTAAAAAATTAATACATCATCAAGGGTATAAAAGATGGGGGCATTTGAAAATTGTTGTGAGAGTGAACTGCCATCAGAAGAGTAAAACTCTGGCTTCCACAGAAATCTTTAAGCTCTCTGATTAAGCCCCATCATTGCACTCTTAGCTAATATTCCTGACGCAAGGATTCGATGAGGAAAGAATTCCAGACTGAGGAATTATGGAAAAGGCACAGAACATTCCAGGAAAAAATCCTGACTCTGGTTTTAAGAGTCTAAGTTTTAATTTATTTTTCTTATTACCTTGGTTCATATAAGTGGGACTTGTATTTATTGGGACAGCATGCCATTAGAATTTTGTTCTCTTTGGAAACTGTCAGTAGTTAAGGGGTAATTGTTCAGTTTGCTCGTAGGTCTGTTAATTTGTTCACCGTTCGAGTTAGATAAATAAATTGTTACTTGAAGATTATAGAGTGAGTGAAAGGATTTCACTTCATTTAATCTCTCCTTTTATAACAGATTGTGAGGTTAAAGGCAGATAATACCACTTTTCCCATTTCCTTGAACAGATTGAGACATACTAAAGACGAAAGTTTGGACAGGCTAAGCTTGTACCTGTGGGAGTTCAGGATGAAAGAGGAACTTGATAGTATCACATAAGATCCAGAAGGATATTCTTTTGTGGAAGAATGTAGAACGACAGTAGAATCCCTACAGCATAGACACAAGCCATTTGGCCCAACGAATCCACACCGATCCTCTCGAGCATCCCACCCAGACTCATTATCTCTGTAACCCTGCATTTCCCGTGGCTAACCGACCTAGCCTCCACATCCCTGGACTCTACGGGCAGTTTAGCGTGATTGATCCACTTAACCTGCACAACTTCAGACTGTGGGAGGAAACCGGAGCACCAGGAGGAAATCCACATAGACATGGAGAGAATGTGGAAACTCCACACAAACAGTTACCCAAGGCTGGAATCAAATCCAGGTCCCTGGTGCTGTGAGGCAGCAGTGCTGACCACTGAGCCACTGCCGCCCAAGGTGCCATCATTTTAAAATAATGGGACACAGATGAGGAGAATTTTTTTTTCTCTCGTGATATGTCATGAGTCTTTGGAACTCTGTTTTCCAAAAGAAAGTGGAAGTGGAGTCCTTGAATATTTTTAAGGCAAAGATAGATAGGTAGGTAGATTCTTGATAAACAAGAGAATGAAAGGTTTTTGAAGCTAGGTTTGGAATGTAGAATAATTAGATTAGCTATGATCTTTCTTAGTGAATGCCTGAGCAGGCTTGAGTACTGAATGACCACCTCCTGCTCTTAATTTGTATGTGCATGTTCTACCCGTAGAAGTAGTCTCCTTGCCTGTGGATTTTGTGTCTTTATTCCTCTGTCACAGGTTTTTTCCAGTGCTATTGATCTTTTATTTGCTTCAATTTGTATTCCTTTTGTCTTTATTCACTTTGCCTTTCTGAGGGATTGCTGTGCTGATCTTTCTCTTCCAGGATGAAATTGAGTTTGGTTACACAGAAGCTCCTCACAAATCCTTCCCTGTTGTGTTGGATTCTCCTCGAAATCGTGGTCTGATGATGTTTCCTTACAAAAAACTCCTGGTGAGGCACAATGTTTCTTTGGAGTATAAGTTTTTTTAGAATGTTTATTTTTTTTTTATTTCTTCAGTCTAATCCTACTTCTTGACTGAGATCATGAATTCCATTTTGTAATGTACCTCATTCTCAGTATTCATTTGTGACCTTCGGCAGTGTACGATATTAGACTTCTATACGGTACAAGTTTATAACAGACATAACTGTTTGCATCCTCAGTTGACAGGATTGTCAAGTCTGAACCTATTCCTGTTGTAGACAGTTTTGAATCTGACTTCAAAGCTCGGATCTCTATTGAGTTGGCATGATTCAGGAATCCTTTAGAAATGGCAGGGCCCAATTCCAGGATTCCAGCCCCATTGCTGATTCTGGCGATTTTCGTGAACGTGGAATAATGTTCTGGTTACCCATTCACACAACACACTTGCCAGACCCATTACAGAGATGGGCAATTTAAACCACCCTGCAATTTTAGTGAATTCAAGCCCTTCAGTGGTTAGGTATTTCTCTCCGAGAAAGTGTGAACTATGGGGCATTTTAGTCACAAATGAGGAACCCAGAAAAAAAAGTCACCCACTCTTGGAATTATTTAATTGACATTATTTTAAATGCACAAATAAATGTTCTTTCAGCTTCAGTAGTTATGTTATGTTATATTTGCTGCAGTGATTCAGATATCTAGTCTGAGGTGAGTTAAAAGGCCAGAGACCTACTCAAAATTATAAACGCACCTGTCACTTTTTCGGGAGGTTTTGATTGGCAGGAAGATCTGAAAAATGGAAAAGGAAACAGAATTCTGGTTTCAGTTTCAAAAGATTTCATTGTTTACATTTTTCAGGGTTCATTATTATAGCCAGGTCCATAGTCAAGCTTGGCTGTGTGTCAAAAGTATCAGTACCACTTATCTCACATGGAAGACATTACTGTATAAGCATTTTGAGGGGCAATGGGGTGTATAATAAAACAGGAAGAGTGTATGGGGATATGAGGATAGGTAGGGATGATTAGAGTAAGGGTTAGAAGTTTGAAGACCTGAAATACATCATTAAACTGGGCTAATATCCCAATACATGGAATCAGGATTTTATCTTGCCAGCCTTACCATCTGTTCATTATCATCTTGTACCTTCTTGTGTTGCAGCCATTTATCCTTGTGCTTCAGAATGAAGATATCGTGGGTAGCGTTCCTTTTTAAAGGGAACATACTTATTGGATCAGAAGTTTTCTGACTTGACTTTCCCACCACCTCCATGAAAATCAGAGTCCAGATATGGTTTGCAGTAATAGATTTCTTTCTGTTGTTGTTCAACGGCAACCCAGACACTCAATAAGTAGCATCTTGTAGAGTCAGGTTTGGAGATGTGACAGGGAGTAAAATTAGGGAATATAACATTGAGGTAGCTCTCCAATGAGTTGCCATCGTTGAGTGATTTTGCTGGAGCCAGGATGTGTCTGGCATCGGCAACCTGCTAGGCATTGGCAGATAGCTAATTATTATCAATTATACACCCATTGATAAGATTGTTTGGATCTTCTTGGCAAAGAATGTGCCCCCACTGAAGTCAAAACCTGGGAGATACCTTTAGGATGCCTGGAGGTGGCAACCAGTGGCAGGCCTGGAATCCAGTGACTCCTCCTTTGATAGGATAACATTAGAATAGTTTCAAATTGCTGTTTTCCTGTTACTTAGATACAATAAAAATCTACAAGCTATCTAGAAATAATACAATGATTAAAAAGTGTTCATACCTAGAATACTGAAGTTTCACCACATGAGCTCCCTGCCCCAAGGCTTCTACATTTTGGTAGCTAACACATCCATCCTTGCAACATGATTAGAAAGTGAACACATTCTAAATTAGCTGATTAACATGTTTCTCATATTCTGTAATTTTTCAAATTAATAAATGAAAACATCCCAAGAAATTAGAAAGTATGCATTTTATGTAACACCCCTAATATTGGGCTCCTGGATTTTTTGAGGCAGGTTTAAAGAGATTGATATTGAATTGCTGGACAGTTCAGAGCAATTCCATCTTATTTTTAAATATCCAGAGTGCATCACTGGACAATCATCCAAAGTGTTTAAAGGAAGAGTAGGAAGAGATCCACTCTGCATGTAACCATGTTGACTATGTTTTACTAACTAGGGAATAATAGAGTGCTTTGCTCTGTTATGTATCTCTTGTCATGTGATTTGAGTGCTTAATATTGTCAATAAGCGTAAAAAAGTTGGAAAATATTGTTTCCAGTGTCTCCAATGAGGATGAATCTTGGTGTTCATTGAAGTTTGATGACGTGATTCTTATCTTTACTACAGTTGGATAATTGTGCAGGTAGGTTAAGTGATAGACTGCACTGAGGCCAATGGCTATATAGTTCAGAAGGCAACAGTTTTTAGCAACTATCAGTCTTTAACTATCAAGGTTAATTCAATATAAAACTCTATCAATAATGGGCTTATTTTTATTGCGAATTTGTGTACTATCCATTTTATGGTTATTTATTTGTCTAGGGCCCGGACTTTGGACACGTAACCAGAGAATCTGATTTTGTCAACAGCCTGGACTCCTTTGGGAATCTGGAGGTCAGCCCCCCAGTAACAGTGAATGGAAAAGAATATCCAATGGGAAGGATTATCATTGGCAGTGCTTTTCCTACGTAAAGTTATTTCATTGATTTTTTTTTTTGGGGAAGGGAAACCAAGGTGAAGAGTTCTTGCCCCTTGTGTATATTGCACAGGTGACAGTCGGTCTCCAGTAACTTGACCAAATAACTCCGCTTCATCTGTAAGTGTAGCTTATGAGATCCTGTGGACTGATTTGATTTCCTCAAAAGTTATCCACTTCTGTCCATTACTTTTCTAAAGTCAAGCATTTTACATCAAGCATTTATATACATTTGAGGTTACTTCTAATTGGACAAGCCTGAAGCTCAATCAACCTTTAAATCATATACAGAATCTCAATTCTCAGTATGTACAGTTTGCAATCTGATAGCAACTTTCCTGTGAAATGTACTGCATTTTGTGACAAAGTGCCCTGCTCAATGTGACAGGTATCAGTTGGGTCTACACAGACACACAGGTATCTGTCCAGAAAGGTGATTAATTCACTGCTTGAGCACTCAGAATAAAAACAGGAAATTCTGAAGTACACAGGGCACTGGCCACCAACTTAACCCATCTTTAAAAGTTCAATGTTTTGGTGATTTGAGACACATACATAACCTATACCCAACCAAGTGACTTGATAGAGGACTGTATACCTCCACATATCTTCCAGTCACGACTCAAATACCAAGTTCAAACTGTGCAAAATTCGGGACTTTCATCTTTAGTGATTTCTGCTCCTTGCATTATTTGGATTAAGTGGCAGACAGTAGAACCGAATCTCACAGGAAGTGAGGAAACACCCGCCAAGAACTGCACAGTTTGCCTGGGCCACATTGAGTTCCACGGAATACTTGAGAAATCCATTAGCAAATGAAATATCCACATTTGAAAAGGAAAGGCATATCTTCTCTCTGTTCATTGCCTCCCTGCACCTATCCATCTTGCCCTTTACCCACATGTAGAGAAAGTGTCCAGTGTTATAATGGGCAGCTAACAGCCTTTTATTAATTGCTGGCATTCAAAAATATGACCCTGATATTCCCAGAATATCACAAAATAACCCCACAACACCAAGAAATGATGCAATCCAGCTGACGTTGCTTTATAGAGTGAGATTAATCCAGGCAGGGGTAACACCTGTGACATCGTGGCATTGATAGTGTGTTGTACCTTTCACATTATTGATCTCTCAGGCACTTTTAATTTTTGCCTCAAATCTGCCCTGGTATTTGCTGAGGATCTGCAGTTAGATCAAAGGTTCTCATAGAAGACTGACATAGATTGTGAATCTGCTGGGAAACTGGTAAAGAACACAATTGACCAATAATCATTACAGCAAATAATTAAGCAAAAAACTAAAGTTCCAGCAAGTTTGACATTCTCTGGCCAGAGTTGTTTTCTTTTCTAGATCTTTTGGCATTAAATGTGAAATAGAAATGATCACTGATTCAAAACTAATGTTCTTGATATAGAAAAGTAGAATTTACATTTTTAAAAATTATTGTTCCAGTACTTCTGATGGGCGAAACATGGCAAAAGTTGTTCGAAACTTTCTGTATGCTCAGAAGGTGCAGTCTCCTATTGAACTCTTCTCTGACTGGTTGTTCGTGGGTCATGTGGATGAGTTTATGACCTTTGTTCCAGCCCCTGACAGAAAGGTAACCATTTTAGTTCAACCGAGTGAGCAGTATGAGACTCCTGTGTATGTATTTTGTGGTTTGTGGTATATTCTGAAGTCTATGTAATTAGAAATAATGAAAGCAAATCCTGAGAGTGGTGGCAGTGAGGGATTTGCAGGGAGTGGTTCTAATCAACTATGCCTCATGAATGTAGAAGCAGCATTTGTAATTTCCCTAACATTTTCATAAATCTGAGAGAATGGTGGACAACTGAGTGAAACCTTAATGCAATTAACAATTCAGGCCGGCAATGTGTGAACAATTAAAAACAGATGCACTAAATACAGCAACTGGAGGCCAACAGAGGAACTGGAAGGTAGACTGAAAGAATTTCCATTGGATTTCATTCTCTGTTCTCCCATGTTACAGTTGATTTAAGGCAAAGCGGAACTGCATCAGAATGAAGCTCTGTCTCTAGGTCCTCATTATAGGATTGCCAATCAAAATCAATCAAAAAGACATTAGGTGGCCTATTTCCCTCTCTCAAACCAGATTTGTTTGGACAGCGTATTTGCATTCTGTCTCTCCATTCACTGCATTCTCTTCTACTTTGTTCCATACATTCCCTGGAGCAATGTATTTCCCTCTCTTGTTTTGGAAGGAAGATGACTCATCGCATGGGTCTCAGTGGCAGATTGGAAGAAGCATAAGGGGACAGAAAGGCACAGTCAAGAATCGATGCAAATTATTGGACGACTGTGGCATCATCATGCAAACCAATCTGGATCATTGGATCATTTACATCATGTGCAGATCTATCGGGAAATCTCTGAGTGGTGGTTGGAAGAGAAACCATTGGTAGAATTGGTCCTGCTCCTCTTAGAAAGATAAAATTGGAAACAAGCAAGGTAGTCCCAGCAAGCTAGGCTAGGGCAAACTTTGGAGAAGAATGCTGTGCTCAACTGTGTCAGGGCTGTAGTCGAGGCACAAACATTAGGGAGCACTTGGAGTGGCCAATCCCTGGTTGGGAGAGAAGTTGACCACTGTAACACCACACCCTGACACTACTTCATGTGTATTGCAGGGAGAAAGAAGGCAAAGAGACATGGTGGATAGGTTTGTTAGGATGCCCTGCTGAGAGCACATCAGTGTTTGAATATAAACATTTTGCCTATGTTTCTACAGGGTTTCCGTCTTCTCCTGGTAAGTCCTGATGACTGCTGTAAGTTGTTCAAGAAGCTCCAGAAAGAAGGGCATGGTGAAACTCAAATGTTTGAAAGTGAGTTTCTGACGAGTTGTAATATTTCAAAAGTAGCCATATACAACCTAATTACTCCTTTGTCCTGAGCCTAAAGTGGCATAATGCCATTCTTGCAAAAGTGCTTGCTGCCAACGTAGGATGTGGAATAATGTATATAGCTCATCGTTAAATATGTTTCTATTTAATACATCATATCCAACATGGACTTGATGGGATGAATGGACGCTTTCTGTGCCATAATGACACTATGATTATGGTTAAAATAATAGTCCATAGTAATAATTTCTGTACATATTCATGTAAGATTGAAAAAAGGGAGGTCCCAAAACTCAGAGATACATATGAGTTTATTGGCTTTGATAGCTTGGATGAGTTCTCGATGGTAATCAGGTACAGGTCATGCAGAGTGGAGGCTAGGAGCTGTCCCATTGATAACTCTTTCTTTTCCAAACATCCATCATGAACCAATGTGCTAAGATTTCCTGTCATTAAGATGACTAATAAACAGAAAAATCATGGGCAGATGTCTACAAACTGGGATCAGGACTGAGCAGCAGATAATCAATCGTTAATGGGTGGAACATTTGGTTGCATAAACATCAAAGTTTATAAAGAGATATTTGAAGAACTGGCTGAATAAGAAATGGCAATATTGTTTTGAAACAGAAAAGAATTGCTGGAGAAACTCAGCAGGGCTGGCAGCATCTGTAAATAGAAAACACAGTCAATGCATGGGACTTGAAGTGTTAGCTCTACTTTCTGTCTTCAGATGCTTCCAAACCTGTTGAATTTCTCCAGCAAATTTTTGTTTTTTTCTCTTTCTTTTTCTTTCAGAGTTCCAGTATCCGTAGTTCTTGGTTTTATTTTAATGTTGTTTCTGTATTTCTTATCTAGATCTCCACACAAAACCAATCAAAATTAATGAAATCCTCAGTAACCAAAACCTCCTGGACTATAATGCTTATGTGCAGGTGGGTCAATACGATATAACAGTGAACTATTAATGTTTTCTTGTACAAAAGTTATTGCATAACTATTTCAAATTCTCTCCATCTTACACTCAGCAATGTATTGATTGGAACCGAGATGTCTTAAAGAAGGAACTGGGACTGGATGAACAAGATATAATTGATATTCCTGTGTTGTTTAAGCAAGAAGAGAAATCCAACCAAGCAATAGCTTTTTTTCCAGATATGGTAAGTTAAAACTGATGTGGGTGGGTGGCTTATTCCCAATATCTGTTTGAGGGTTACTGAGACACCCATAAGATCAGCCATTAGAAACCATTACCACAGTGAGGTGCATGGTCTCTGCTCCGCACCTCAGCAGGAATTGAGTCTTTATTAGATGAATCATAAATGTAAAATGGGATGTATTTTATATCTCCACTAATTGTCAGAATAGATATTTGCTTCATTTGCCTCATTTGCCTCCTGCTTCTCCTTCATTTTACTTAATTCATTTTCCACTTATCATCATTTATCCTTTTCATTATTCCTTAATTTTTGTCCTCAGCATTGTCTTTCAATCATTTATCCCCTCATTTACACTGCCTTACTCTTCCTGGTTACTTTCTTTTTCTCTGTCCCTCTTTATTACCCCACACTTTATTATTTTTATCATCATTCCAGCACTTGGACACAGCTAATGAACACATTTGCTCACTTTGTGTTTCTCTAGGTGAACATGATAATCCTTGGCAAATACCTGGGCATTCCAAAACCATTTGGGCCTCTGATCAACGGAAAATGTCCACTGGAATCTGCGGTGCGTTCAGCACTGGAACCCCTTGGCCTGGATTGTAACTTCATCGATGACTTTGTTGCCTATCACCTGAAGGAAGGTGAAATTCACTGCGGTTCTAATGTACGTCGGAAACCATTTTCTTTTAAATGGTGGAATATGGAGATGTAGCTGCCAGTTACAATTGCCATAATTAACAACATATGACTTTTGTGCAGCCTATAACCTGCTGACAAAATGCTACCTGGATATTGGCATTCAAATTGTGCTGCTTCAAGTGCTGTAGTTGGATGTCAAAATCTATGTTCAAATGGTTTCTCTTAAGAATTAGTTGAATTTTTTTTAGGGCAAGTAGAGCTTTCTGTTTATATTTGTGGGTTTTTTCAACTCCAATGTTGTTTTGCAAATAGGATTAATATTAATTCAAGCCAAGTAAGTAACAAATTTGCATTAATGTAACATTTAGTATTTTTTAGTAGTAGTATTTCACTGGAGCTGTAATAAAGTCATAATGACACAGATTACATGCTAGTTCCTTTGTGTTCCATAGATACTGACAATTACTTTCACCATGTTGAAAGCTTGAACTCAACTAAAAAGTTTACTTCAAAAATGGATTTTTAAAAAATTTTGTTTGACATCACAGCTGGACCTGATCCTGGCTTTACCTGATACATCTTACATACATTTTCCAGCAGGACACCACTTTGTTTTTATAAATCTTCATCCTTGTTTCCAAATCCTTTCATGGCCTCACATCTCCAAAGCCTCAGTGTTTCTTCAGCTCAGGCCTCTTGTGCAGTCGAGTTTTTAACTACTCGAACAATGGTGGCTGTGCCTTCAGATCCCTAAGTGCTGTAATTCCCACTTGGTTTCACTCTCCCTCTGAGACATGTTTAACATCTTATTCTTTTGACCATAAGCTGGCCCAGTAGCTTATCTCATTTGGTGTGAATTTTGTTTGATTCATGTCAAGTGCCTTGGAACATTTTACTATGTTAAAAGCACTAAATAAATGGTAGTTGTTGTTGAAACCCAGGTATACTTAACTGCTGCCTTAATCAAAATCAGCTAAACAAACACAAGCAAGGGATTCAATTAGGAATCATTTTTATGTCCCAGTTTTTTAATTAGATAGATGTGTTTTGTTGTGAGAAAAACATTTGTGCTTCTAAACAGCCATGTAATCCATACGGGTTGAAGTTTTAAAAATACCTAAAGGTACAGCCAGTCATGGTTTTTTGAATTCTCCATGATACTTCTCTAATTTTATTGAAGTGCATTCCAAGTAGCAGATGCTTCTAAGAATGAACTAAGTCTTAGAAACATAGAAAATGGGAGCAGTCTATTCAACATGATCATGGCTGTTGTTTCTATCTCAACACCATTCTCCTCATACCCCATGATACCTTTAATCTTTAGAAAGCTGTCTATTTTTTCCTAAACATATTTAGTGACTGACTTACCTCCACAGCTTACTGTGTTAGGAAATTCCACGGTTTACTACTTTCAGTTCAATCTGAAATGTCCAACCCTGTATC
>NW_025966980.1:26126-26960 GCF_021869965.1 Rhincodon typus | reverse complement strand
AGAGTTTCCTCACAGAAGTCTCTTCGCTCAATTCCTTTAATTTTCGAACAGGTGATATTGTTGCTCATCACAAGAGAGTGGGACAGGAGGAATGCTTCTTAAAATAATTTAACTTTTCAATTCCTCTTTCAATTCCTACAAAGGGGGTGGCCATGGGTACCCGCGTGGGCCCCAGCTATGCCTGCCTCTTTGTAGGTTACATGGAACAATCCCTCTTCCGTACCTACACTGGCCCTAAACCCCACCTCTTCCTCCGTTACATTGATGACTATATCGGCGCCGCCTCGTGCTCCCACGAGGAGCTCGAACAGTTCATCCACTTCACCAACATCTTCCACCCCAACCTTAAGTTCACCTGGACCATCTCCGATACCTCTCTCTCCTTCCTGGACCTCTCTGTTTCCATCTCTGGCAACCACCTGGAAACTGATATCCATTTCAAGGCCACCGACTCCCACAGCTACCTAGAATACAACTCCTCCCACCCACCTTCCTGCAAAAATGCCATCCCCTATTCCCAGTTCCTTCGCCTCCGCCGCATCTGCTCCCAGGATGAGGCATTCCAGTCCCGAACATCTCAGATGTCGTCATTTTTCAAGGACCGCAACATTCCCCCCTCCTTGGTCGGGAATGCCCTTGACCGTGTCTCCCGCATTTCCCGCAATTCATCCCTCACACCCCCTCCCTGCAATAACAACCAAAACAGAATCCCCCTCATCCTCACGTACCACCCCACCAACCTTCGGATCCAACGCATCATCCTCCGACACTTCCGCCATCTGCAATCTGACCCCACCATCAAAGACATTTTTCCCTCCCCACCCTTATCTGCTT
>NW_025966980.1:25853-26026 GCF_021869965.1 Rhincodon typus | reverse complement strand
TGTGTGTATGTGTGTGTGTGTGTGTGTGGGTGTGTGTGTGTGTGTGTGTGTGTGTGTGTGTGTGGGTGTGTGTGTGTGTGTGTGTGTGTGTGTGTGTGTGTGTGTGTGTGTGTGTGTGTGTGTGTGTGTGTGTGTGTGTGTGTGTGTCTGTATGTGTGTGTGTGTCTGTGTGT
>NW_025966980.1:25184-25353 GCF_021869965.1 Rhincodon typus | reverse complement strand
TGTGTGTGAGTGTGAGTGTGTATGTGCATGTGTGTCTGAGTGTGTGTGCGTGTGAGTGTGTGAGTGTGTGTGAGTGTGTGTGTCAGTGTGTGTGTGAGTGTGTGTGTCAGTGTGTGTGTGTCAGTGTATGTGTGTGTGTGTGTGTGTGTGTGAGTGTGTGTGTGTCTGT
>NW_025966980.1:24736-25084 GCF_021869965.1 Rhincodon typus | reverse complement strand
CACACACACAGACACACACACACTCACACTGATACACACACACACACACTGACACACACTTTCACACATACACAGACACACACACACACACTGACACACACACACTCACACACTGACACACACACTGACACACACACACTCACACTGACACACACACACTCACACACTGACACACACGCAGACACACACACATACACTGACACACACACACTCACACACTGACACACACACTCACACACACACGCCCACACACACAAACATAGACACACACTCGCACACACAGACACGCACACACACTGACACACACACACACACACACACGGTCACACACACACAGACACACACACA
>NW_025966980.1:23567-24236 GCF_021869965.1 Rhincodon typus | reverse complement strand
GCAGCACCATGTCTCTGTTCGTCATCTCACTCCCCCCACCACACACACAGTATTTCCCTCTCTGTCCCTCTCTCACTCGCTCTCTCTCTCACCTTCTCACTCATTCTCTCTCTCTTTCCCTCTATCCATCTCTTCATCTCTCTCTTACTGTCTGTCTCTCTCTCTGTCTCCGTCTCTCTCTCTCTCAGTCTCTCTCTCTCTCTCTCTCACTCTGTCTCCCTGGTTCTTCCTCTCTCTCTGTCTTTGTCTCACTCTCCCTCCATCTCTCTGTCTCTCTCTCTCCTTCCCTATCTCTGTCCCTCTCTCGTATCCTCACTCATTTTCTGTCTGTTTCCCTCCATCCATCTCTTTATCTCTCTCTCACTCTGTCTTTCTGTCTCTCTCTGTCTTACTCTCTGTCTGTCTCAGTCTCTCTCTCTCTCACTCTGTCTTTCTGTCTCTCTCTCTGTCTCCCTGTCTTTCTCTCTGTCTGTTTCAGTCTCTCCCTCTCTCTCTCTGTGTATCTCTCTCCCTCTGTTCCTCTCCCTCTCTGCCTCTGTCTCTCCTTCCATCTCGCCATCCCTCTCTCGCGATGTGCCTCTCTCTGTCTCTCTCGCTCACTCTCTCTGTATCGCTTTAGCCACTTTCACTCTATCCCTAAACCCTTCCTTGTTGAGCGAGTTCCTCCTC
>NW_025966980.1:22520-23067 GCF_021869965.1 Rhincodon typus | reverse complement strand
CTTTCACTCTATCCCTAAACCCTTCCTTGTTGAGCGAGTTCCTCCTCAGCTCTCGCTGTTGTTTCTGTGACTGACTCTGGGTCTCTGCGTGCTGTGTTGTGTCGGGGCGGGGTGGGGGGGTGGAGGGTAGTTCCTGAGCACACGATTAAAGGCCATTTCGCACACGCCATTAGCTACAGAAATGCAGGTTGTTGTTGTAACTGGAGCTCGTAAAAGCAGAGCGATGGATTTCTGCTACTTCTTGCTGGCGAGAGTCACTACTGCAAATCCCTCAGTACTGGCACCGGGAGGGAGGGAGGGAGGGAGTGTCGGCCTGGATTATGGGGCTGGAGTCCCCCCTAGAGTATATCCATCTCCCTCCGACAGTGCGGCGCTCCCTCAGTACTGGCACCGGGAGGGAGTGTCGGCCTGGATTATGGAGCTCGAGTCCCCCCTAGAGTATATCCAACTCCCTCCGACAGCGCGGTGCTCCCTCAGTACTGGCACCGGGAGGGAGGGATGGAGGGAGTGTCGGCCTGGATTATGGAGCTCGAGTCCCCCCTAGAGT
>NW_025966980.1:19690-22020 GCF_021869965.1 Rhincodon typus | reverse complement strand
ACTGACTGGTGTCTCTCAGTCCCCTCTCTCTCTCTCTCTCTCTCTCACAGGGAGATATCTGTACACTGACTGGTGTCTCTCAGTCCCCTCCTTCTCCCTCTCTGCGTCTTGCCCAGTTAAACAAATGAGGGATTCTGGTTTTGCATGCTGTACCTATTCTATTGAGGCCAGTCCAGTGTCATCAGCTGAGTCTTACAGGAAATGTGTGTGATGTTTCTGAAGAGAAATTTGAACTTGCAAATGTTTTCTGAGTGTAACAGTGACATTAAAAGTTTCATGCCTAGATACTGTGTCGTTTCCTGACTCAGGGATGGAAGGGATTCTCACTTGGGTTGGGGGTTGGGTGTTTGGAACCGGGTACACGTTTACCCCTGGCGTGGGGGTGAGGGTTTTTTTTTGGGTGGGAGAGGGGTTTGGCAGCAGAATCCCAGCTCCCTGCGATCAGCGCCCGAAGATTAAGTCAAATTTCTGCCCGACGCTGCCCCGCCGGAGGGACGGAGAGTAAACTCTGTCAGGTCTTTCTCCCGTCTGCGCGGGGCCGCAGATCCGAGGGGGTGCCGTGCCTGCGCAACGTCGCTGCTCCCGGCTGCGAGATCTGGGACCTATCAGTCTGCCAATCCCCGCCCCGCTCTCTCCCTCTCTCTCCCGCTCTCTCTCCCTTTCTCTCTCTCCCTCCCCGCTCTCTCCCTCTCTCTCCCGCTCTCTCTCTCTCTCCCTCTCTCCTTTTCTCTCCCGCTCTCTTCCTCTTTCTCTTTCCCCCTCTCTCTCTCCCACTCTCTCTCTCTCTGTCTCGCTGAGATGCAACTTTTAGACACACCTCTCTGACACTCCACTCCTCCACCTTTCTCTCTCTCTCTCTCAGTGCGCCTCAGAGTCAAAGCAACTATCTGCAGAAGGCTGTTTATAACTTTCTGACTTCTCACTCAATTAGTCTGTGTGCGCGTGTTTCTCTCTCTCTCTCTGTGTCTCTGCGTGTCTCTCTGCCACTGTTTTTCTCTCTGTCTCTATCTCTCTCTCGTTCCCTGTCTCTCTCTCTCTCTCTGTATCTCTGTGTGTCTCTCTGTCACAGTTTTTCTCTTTCTCTCTGTCTCTCTCTCTGTGTCTTTGATTCTCCCTCTCTCTCTTTGTCTGTGAGTGTCTCTCTCTCTCTCTGTCACTATCTACCTCTCTTTCTGTCGCTGTCTCACTCTGTCCCTTTCTGTCTCTTCCTCTCTCTTGTTCTGTCTCCCCCTCTCTGTCTTGCTTTCCGTCTGTTGCTCAGTGTTTCTCTGATTTTATCTCTGCTCTGTTGCGCCCTCCCGACCTCACTCTGACTTCTCCCTCTCTCTCTCTCTCTCTCTCTGTCTGCCTATCATCCTCTGTCGCTCTCGCTGCGTGTGTGTTTTGCGCTCTCTCTTTCTCTCTCTCTCTATCTCCAACCCTCCTTCCATCTTTCGGGAGAGGCATCGAGTGAACAAGACGACAGATGCCTCTCAGGCCCAGGTGAAGCAGAGGCAGAGTGTAGGGCCCCTACTTCGACACAGAGGAAGAGAGAGAGAGATAAGCCAGATCCCACTGGCCCCGAACCCCTGGGACCGTCGCACAGGAACGACACGACCCCACCCCACCCCACCAAACGCTCCGAACACCCCTCCCAGGGAGAGAGGGGGTGGCCGGACGAGAGGGAGAGATGCTGACAAAGGAATATCGCATTTGCATGCCACTATCCGTGGAAGAGGTGAGAGGACCTGGCGAGGCTGGGTCAGAGACTATCGTGAGGGAGGGGCGCTGACTCCGAACGGGTAACCCTCCCCCGTCAGACCCCACACCCGCATCACCGCTCCCCCACGCCCCAGTACTGAGGCAGCGCCGCACTGTCGGAGGGAGACGGATATACTCTAGGGGGGACTCGAGCCCCATAATCCAGGCCGACACTCCCTCCCTCCCTCCCGGTGCCAGTACTGAGGGAGCGCCGCACTGTCGGAGGGAGACGGATATACTCTAGGGGGGGACTCGAGCTCCATAATCCAGGCCAACACTCCGTCCCTCCCTCCCTCCCGGTGCCAGCCCCAGATTCTGCGCACATTCAAAGTGCTGTCTGATTTTCGTTCTCTGCAAAACAGCTTCAGTACGTTTGGAATTAGGGAAGGAAGAGAACAGGCAGAAAACCTGAAAGGCAACTTTCAGACACGATTCGAACACACTACAATTACAGACACACCCTCCGCAAACTCTACAGAAGAATTCTGTTCGCCAACAGACAGCAAAGAGAAAACTTGCTGAAATTAACTCTCTCCTTGGCTCATCCTGTAAATATTAATGCACTCCTCCCGCCCCCGGGGGGGGGGGAC
>NW_025966980.1:17968-19590 GCF_021869965.1 Rhincodon typus | reverse complement strand
AGGGAGTGAGAGGGATGTTGTGAGGAAGTGAATGAGAGAGACAGAAAGAGATGGAGAGAGGGTGAGAGAGTGACTGAGAGAGATGGAGAGATGCAGAGAGATTAAAGGTGATAACGTGAGAGGGACAGAGAGAGAGACAGAGAGGGCGGGAGCAAGTGAGACACAGAGAGTGAGAGAGAGACAGCGAGGGAGAGAGAGTGAGAGAGAGATAAAGAGAGACAGACAGTAAAACAAAGAGAGAGAGAGAAAAGGAGAGATGGATAGAGAACAAAAGAGAGAGACAGAAAGAGGGATGGTCAGACTGTGAGAGAGAGAAAAAACAGACAGACAGGGAGAGAGACGCAGGTAGAGTGAGAGGGATATTGTGAGAGAGAGAGAGAATGCGAGAGACAGTAAAAGAAATTGAGAGAGGACAGAGGGAGAGATGGAGACCGAGAGAGAGACAGAGAGCGGTGGAGAGAGAGAGAGACAGTGAGGGAGAGAGCGAGAGAGAGAAAGACATAGATCAAGGGAGACAGAGGGAGAGGATGGAGAGAGAGTCAGAGAGAGACAGAGATAGCGATGCAGACAAAGTGTGAAACAGAGAGAGAGAAGACAGAAAGGGAGAAATGGAGAGAGAATAAGAGAGAGAGAGAAAGAGTGAGAGATAAAGAGATACAGAGAGATGGAGAAAGAGAGACTGAGAGCCAGAGTAATATTGTGAGAGAGACAGTGAGAGAGAGAGAAAGAGTGCGAGAGATAATGCGATAGATATACAGAGAGAGAGTTAGACAGAGAGAGATAGACAGCGCTTGGGAGACAGAGAAGGAGAGAAAGTGAGAGGCACAGAGAGAAAGGGAGAGACATAGAGGGAGGGATTTTGAGACGATGAGAGAGATAATGAGAGAGAGAGAGAGACAGACAGACAAGGAGAGAGACACAGAGAGTGAGAGAGACAGCGAGAGAGACACAGCGAAACAGAAACAGATGGAGAGAGAGAGAGAAGGAGAGACAGAGATAAAGGACTGATATTTATCCATTGGGTTTGCCCTGACGCTGTCTAACTGCAGATGTTTCTGTCTCTCTCTCTCTCTCTCTCTGTCTCTTTCCCTGTGTGTGGGTGGGGGTGTGTGTGAGTGTGTGTCTCCCTGCTCAGTATCGTGTTGGTCAGGTTTACACCGTTAGTAAACACAGTGATGAAGAGAGCGGAGGGTCAGAGGGGGTTCAGGTCATCGCAAACAGAGCCCACACAGACCCCCAGCACGGAGAAGGACATTTCACGGAGAAACATATTTATCTCAGCAGGTATGAACGTTACGGGGAGCTGGGGCAGGAGGGGAGGGTACTGGGACAGGGAGAGAGAGGGAGACAGGGACAGAGAGAGAGAGAGAGAGAGAGGGGAGGGAGAGGAGAGAGAGGGACAGAGAGAGAGGGAAGGAGGGAGAGAGAGAGAGGGGAGAGGAGAGAGAGGGACAGAGACAGAGAGGGAGGGAGGGAGAGGGGGAGAGGAGAGAGAGGGACAGAGACAGAGAGGGAGGGAGGGAGAGGGGTGAGGAGAGAGAGGGACAGAGACAGAGAGAGAGGGAGAGAGAGAGAGGTGAGGAGAGAGAGGGACAGAGAGAAGGAGGGAGGGAGAGAGAGAG
>NW_025966980.1:17648-17868 GCF_021869965.1 Rhincodon typus | reverse complement strand
GGAGGGAGGGAGAGGGGGAGAGGAGAGAGAGGGACAGAGACAGAGAGGGAGGGAGGGAGAGGGGTGAGGAGAGAGAGGGACAGAGACAGAGAGAGAGGGAGAGAGAGAGAGGGGAGAGGAGAGAGAGGGACAGAGACAGAGAGGGAGGGAGGGAGAGAGGGGTGAGGAGAGAGAGGGAGTGAGAGGGATGTTGTGAGGAAGTGAATGAGAGAGACAGAAA
>NW_025966980.1:16270-17148 GCF_021869965.1 Rhincodon typus | reverse complement strand
GGAGGGTCAGGGCCGAGGGAGCGGGGCGCTGCGGGAGGGTCGGGGCCGGGGGAGCGGGGCGCTGCGGGAGGGTCGGGGCCGAGGGAGCGGGGCGCTGCGGGATGGTCGGGGCCGGGGGAGCGGGGCGCTGCGGGAGGGTCAGGGCCGAGGGTGCACCCTTATAGCAGCCTCCCTGTCTGACTGTGATCTACCGACAACACCAAACCTCCCTCCCCTCCCCACCCACCCCTCAGGAATCGGAGCCCCATGATAAGGTCAAACACGACCCCCCAACCCAACCCTCTGAGGGGGGATCAAATGGCATCTCTCACTGGAACATCTTGTTTGGCTGGTTCAAGTCTGTTGGACCTTTAGCAGGAAAGGTTGGTTGGCTGGGTGGTTGGCTGGGTGGCTGGGTGGTTGGCTGGGTGGTTGGTGCGGGGTGGGTGGTGCGGGGTGGGGGGTGTTGGTGGTTGGGGGCTGGGGATCAGTCAGGAGACCATGCAGCTAAATACCAAGGGTCAGTGCGAGCTAATTTCAGCAACATGACCCATCGCGTGTCTCCCTGACAGGACGGGATCGCTTACAACCATCAAAACAACATCAGCAGATCGGCTTACACAGGGACCAGCTCACAGAGAGACAGAGAGAGAGAGGGACAGAGAGAGAGAGAGAGAGAGAGAGGGAGGGAGGGAGAGAGAGAGGGGGGGAGGGAGAGAGAGACAGAGAGAGAGAGGGAGACAGAGAGAGAGAGAGAGAGAGAGACAGAGAGAGACAGAGAGAGAGAGGGAGAGAGAGAGAGAGGGAGAGAGAGAGGGAGACAGAGAGAGACAGAGAGAGAGAGTGAGAGACAGAGAGAGAGGGAGAGGGAGAGAGACAGAGAGAGAGAGAGAGAGAGA
>NW_025966980.1:13812-15770 GCF_021869965.1 Rhincodon typus | reverse complement strand
GGGAGAGGGAGTCAGACAGGGAGAGGGAGTCAGACAGGGAGAGGGAGTCAGACAGGGAGAGGGAGGGGGGAGAGGGAGGGAGGGAGAGAGAGAGAGAGGGAGGGAGGGAGTCAGACAGGGAGAGGGAGGGGGGAGAGAGAGAGAGACAGGGAGGGAGGGAGAGAGAGAGAGGGAGGCAGACAGAGAGAGAGAGGGGGAGGGAGAGGGAGAGGGAGAGGGAGGATTTATAATAAGAGGGAAGATTGATGAATTTAGCAGCAAAGGGGACTGTGTGCATCTCCACGCCTGACAAAGCCATCGGCCCCATTTAAGCAGAAGCCGGAGTAGTGCAGGAGGCAATCAGAGCTGCTCGGCAAGGCCGTTCCCCCTCCAGCTCCAGCACAGCCAGAGCGAGCAGGAGGTGGTCATGTCCGGGAAGAGGTCTCGCTGGTATTTCGGAGGCTTGGCATCTTGCGGGGCAGCGTGTTGCACGCACCCCCTGGACCTCCTGAAGGTGAGCAGCTCCATGTGAGAGGCAGCTGAGGCTGGCTAAAGGGAACCCGAGCCAGAGAGTGACACTTCAGACCACAGCAACTTCCTACTTCTCTCTGCACGGGGTGGGGGTGGGATAACCGGCTGCGGCTCTTTATATGTTTATTTTTATTTATAAAATCCCTCGGTTTTTATCGGGGAAGCTGCTGTCGCCGTTCAGCGAGGCAACTTGTAACCTTTCTGGGACAAGAGAATTTGCAGAGTTTGCATTTCTTTTCTCTGTGTGGTTTGAGTCTAAGGCCCCTATCACAAGGCTTTGCAATTTAATTATCGCGGTTTTTCTTCCCCCCATTTCCTTGCTCAATGAGCGTACTGCAAGCTGTTTCAAATTGTAAAAAAAAAGATTTTAATGTATGTGGCATTGGTCACACTTGGCGTGGATGGATGTATTTGTGTTAGGTGGTTTCTGATTTACTGTATCGCTTTCTGCTCCGGTGATGCACACATCTCTCCTCCAGCTTTGGGCAGGTTTTTGTTTTGTTTGCATTGGTACAGAATTCCCTGGCTTTTTTTCTTCTCGCTAATGATTGAACCCCCCGTTCTCCTGATGCAAAGAGCTGCATTTTCTGTGCTTGCCAAGCTGAGAATCCTTGTGAATTTGAGAGCGATTTGACTGTGTCTCTGGCAATCATTGATCAGTATGTTCAAGACTGAGCGATAAGTTCTGTTAGATGAATGGGTATGGGGGTGAGGTATGTGGGAAATTGAAGCTGATACAGACAGTCAGCCATGATCTTATTGACTGACACAGCACTCTTAAGGATCTGAACGAACTCTTCCTGTTGTGCTACGTTCCTCTACTCAGTTCCAAAGCTCCAATTACAACTGAGAGGTTTGTAGTTGGAATCGAGATATTTGAAGACAACGAAATGATGTGTCCGCTCCACTACACTCACTCTCCATTCATCTCATTTTTGTAATAATTAATTTTGAGGATATGAGCATCACTGGCTGGCCAGCATTCGTGGCCCATCCCTAGTTGCCCCTTGAGAAGGTGGTGGTGAGCTGCCTTCTTCAACCTCTGCAATCTGTGTGCTGTGGGTAGACCCACAATGCCCTTAGGGAGGGAATTCCAGGATTTTGACCCAGAGACAGTGAAGAAACAGTGATTTTTTTTTAACAGGATGAGGGTGTCGCTGGCTAGGCAGCATTTCTTATCCATCTCTAATTGCCCAGAGGGCAGTTCAGAGTTAACCACATTGCTGTGGGTCTGGAATCACATGTAGGCCAGACCAAGTAAGGATGGTGGTTTCCTTCCCTAAAGGGCATTAGTGAACCAGTTGAGTTTTTTCCAATAAGCAATTCATGGTCATCATTAGCCTCTTAATTCCAGATTTTTAAAAAAAATTGAATTCAAATTCAACCATGTACCACGGTAGGATTCGAACCCAGGTCCCGAGGACATGCTCTAGTTCTCCAGATTAACA